>NW_025920428.1:0-41788 GCF_902686445.1 Sciurus carolinensis
CCCCTGATGGGCAGGCCCAGTGGACTGGGGCTCTCATCAGACACACAGTCATGGGTAGAAACCGCCAATACTCCGATCTCTAGAGTGTTTATTCATCCCATCACATCTGCAGAACACACACTTCAGTGTTCATGAAATAGCCGACACCTTATTATCAGTCTCTTCAGAGGAATAGTGGGGCAAACCATGATACTCAAGCAGTGAAAACAAGTTTCTTTCATTCTTCCTTCACTTGTCATCTGTTTCCCACATTCATCTCATTAATATTATGGCTGGTGAGGGTTTTTGAACCAGTGATATAAAATATGCAATGTGGAGAAACTGTCTTCTCCTCCTTCCACAATTAGTTTTTTAAGAAATAATCACTTACTATCATGAATAATGGGGACCAGATTTCAAAGCAAGCTGTTTTTGCTAGATGGAGATTGACTTACGGGCTCCTGCATACCTTCGGTCAGTGCTTTGCCACTGCGCTTCACCCCTTACCCCATGCACTCCTTCAAAATGCTAGACTGCAGATGCACATATAATCCAACCAGTCAAATTCAATTTGTGAAAACTGGCCATGGAAGAAGCAGTGAAATGTCCTTATGTCCTACCATCTGACCATTGCTGTTGTGAAGCCCTGAACTAAGATCGATTTTTGAGGGGAATGAAGGATAGTCATTGATGCAATCCTAATCAGGAACATTGGAGGAATTGCTAAAGGCCTGTGTGCCTCCCATGCAGCCTTTACTTCTGCGCAGCAGGAGGCCCTTGGCAGTGTCACATGTGACCTGTCTTCCACAATATCCTTTGGGAAGAAGTGATGCTAATTAAACCCAAATTTCCAGAAAGAGTATGAAGGGAGTGTTCTTTTTTCTTCAAAGTATTACAAGGTCAAGTGAATTCATGGCACACATTTGAGAAAGTTCCAGCTAAAAGTACGGCATGTAGGAGAAAAGGAAAGGATGAATCTGCTGTCTGCTGAAATTGGTCGACATTGCCAAGTCTTTATTGAACATATAGGAAAAACCTTCAAAGAGAACATTTGAGCATCAGTCTGTGTTGGGAGGGCAGAGTACAGTAAATGGGGAAGGCAAAATCAAGGAATGGGGGTTTCAAGAGTGTTCCAGAGACCTAAAATCTTTGCCAGAACTGTTCTTAAATGGAACCTACAGATGGAGTAGGAGGAAAGCACAAGCTAATGTTTGGACGAGTGAGCGCCAAAGAAATGGACATAGTGCAAAGGGAGTCAAAACTGCATCCAAAGTGAGGAGCCTGAACTTCATGGTGGAGAGCTTGCAACACTGCAGCCAGGGCGGTCTCCAGTGCAGGCATGGCAGGTGTGTACTAGTGAACATCTAGGCGGTCCATTCAGGTGCACTCACTGGAAGAAGGAGGAGCCACCTTGCAGGCAACCGGTGGTGCTGTGGTCCTTGGGCCGCCATCCAATGGTCCAGCGTCCTTTGCGCCTGCAGTGGGGTGACTCACAGTGCGAGCATGGACGGCGGTTCCCCAACAGCCGGCTTGGCTCCCATGGCAGCGTCCAGAACCGGTTCCCAGCCCAGAGGTACTGGACCCGTGTGCCTCTCCCTCCCTGGCACGTGGTGCGCCAGACTTCTATCCCAGGCGGCCGGCCTGCCGTCATGTGTCCGCGCAGGTGCCGCTGCCCCGCAGCCCGTTCTCACCTGGAGGCGGGCGGTGCCGAGACCAGGCCCCGCGCCTCCTGTGCTGGATGCAAGCGGACAGTCCCCAAGGCAGTGCGAGCGTGGAGCCTCTGGGTCAGCGTCCCTGGCAGCCCGTGGCCAGGGAGCTGAGCGGAGCCTACGAGGGGAGTGAGCAGCGGCCTCTGGTCTGCAGGGAGGTGACCGGTGCCAAGGTCCTAGGAGTTGGGATGGCCTCTCCTTGCCCCGGGAGATGTGTGCGTGCTGGAGATGTTGGCGGCCTTCACCACTTAGGCGGAAGGACAGTCCTGTCAGGAGGCGCTGGTGACTTTGCAAAAGGGATGTTGGAGCCGCTCTGGCCCTTCTGCTGTGGTCGCATCCCGATGGACGTGCAGTCACAGGTTGGCTGTGGTGGAAGAGTTGGGAAAATGGACTCGATGACCGGATGAGAACCATCTGCCCCTACAGTTGTTCTGCAATAAAGAGATTGAGATTTGGTTATTAAATTGTGTGGCGTTCATGGATCGCACACAGGAAATGGATCGCATGCTCTGGTGTGTGTTGGCGGGTTAGTGGGAGGCCCTGGTCGGTGTTTCTGGGTGCAGGAAGTTTTCCTTTCATTTTGAAGGCTTGATGATCAATGGGTGGTTATTCATGTGAGAAACTACACGCTGGGCATTTGTGGTTGGCACTTCCTTTCTGGGGTGGTGTTGATATCCATTTGGAGTTTGGGGTTTGCTGTGTTTTCGTCTGACTGATGAGAGTCTGAGATATCTTCAAGTGTAGGAGGTCGTGTCTGGATGGATATTTGAGGTCAAGGGAGAGTCATGACTTTTGTGAGACTGTAGTTTTGAGTGTATTTGGAGGGCGTAAGAAAAAACGATTATAAACTCAAGGAGTTGGGGTTAGGTGTTTGCAATTTGGTGTTTTACTATTTTACCTGTGGCCTTGTTATTTGTTTTGACCCTTGAATGCATTCTTGGAATTTTTGGTATATTATGTGTATTTATATATGGGCTATGTTTAGGAATGTGTCTGGCTATTTTTTTTTTTTTTTTTTTTTTTTTTTTGGTTTGCAACGTGATTGTTATAGTTGGGAAATGAGGAAGGGTATTTGTATATTCAGGACATGGTGGTAGGTTATGTGGGGTTTTTAAAAACTTTCATTTTTGTTACTTGTATATGTATTTGAGTACAAAAAGTCTGATCAGGGACTAATTTTGTGGAGTACTAGAATGATATATTCAAGTGTGTGGAGTTGGTAGGGTTGTGCATTTTGGAAGATGAGTTACTCATATTTGGGCATGTGTGAACTCATATGAGTAGTTTATTTGCATGTGTATGGGGACATTTGCATGTTAGTGGATAAATGTATAGAAATAAGATTTCTATGGACAGTTACCTGTATATTGAGTTTGTATTAACTGCCTCATCTCAGGTGTGTGTGTGTGTGTGTGTGTGTGTGTGTGTGTGCATCTTTGTGTTTCATGTACTAGCAATAGTTGTGAGAAGGAAGAATATTGAGATGTCAATTAGTATGTGTATTCAAAGGACATGGCGTTTCCTGTCTATTTTCTGGGGCCATATAGGTATTAAGTAAAAAGTTATTTGTATGTAACTGAAGTAAGGATGTATGTCTCTAATAGAGAGGTGACTTTGTGAATTTATAGAGGGGAGTGTGGGAATTGTGTTTATATGTGTTAGGGATACATGATACAGTTATTTTTTAGTAATTGAGTATAGGTAAAGTGTGTTGTACTAGCCCATGATAATTTGGGATGTGTCTGTGAGCTTATGTATATTTTATATAATATGCTGGAGATATTTTTTGTGTCTCGGGCATGCAAATTGGTTTGTGGGTTCGTAGAGGGGTGCCTGATTACTGTGTTTCTTCACTGGGAATGAGCTCTCTAGGAGTATTCAAAGTGTATTTCTTTGGAGAATGTGCGACATTTCTAGGTGTGTATAGGAATGTTTGGCTGATGAGGTTGGCAAGTTACTTTCTAGAGATGTAGAATTCTGTAGTTTTAGGGAATCTCTATATTCATGTTTTGGAAATATTTCTGTGTCTGTCTCTCCATTTATGTGTGGAAATTAGGTACCTATTGATTCATATATAGAGATTCATATATGCATGGTTTTTCATGTGTGTTGGTATTGAACACTGCCACGTTCAAGCAAGATAATCATTTTTGTGTTTTGTGTGCAGGCACACAAGTGATTAGGTGTATGCTCATGGATTTGTGGGTGTGTGTTTAGAATCTGTGTGCATACAAGATGCTCAGGAATTGTGATTGTTTTTATTGTAGCATGTAATTCTCAAAGATTTTGGTGACATCAGTAGAATGTGTGGTTTGGGTATATTACGTTTAGTCTCATGCATTTGAGAAGTCTAGGTTGTTGGTGGCTGAGTGTGTCTTGAACTCATGGGGCCCCGGGGATGTGTACTGTGGCAGCTGTGAGAGGTTCATTGTGTACTTGGAAGTCGATTGTATATTTGGGTGTTGTGGGACGTATGTATGTTAAGAACTGGGATTTCATGTGGGTCCCTCTCTTATAGTGCAAGAGATAACTGGTTGTATACTGTTTGGTTTTCCAGAGTCTGTTCCTATACGGTATTCATTGGGTATATATGGGCAGTGTGTATGTTGCATAGGTACGTGTCCCTCCCTTGTTGTTCATGTATGTGTAATTGTGGGAATGCACATGAACATTTAGGATGAATAGGGTATTTTTTCTGCAAAAAATCGCATAGTAACAGGCGGTGTTCCTTTGTATTTAGGGTGGAGAATATGGTTGTACACATGTTCAGAACTATGCGGTATTTTTGTCTGGAGACATTAATGTCATTTTGTTTGTGTATTTGAGGTCGCAATTCAGTTTAGTATCCTGGGGCAGGTGAATTTTGTACACATATTCTTCGTGGGCTGGAACTTACTGTGGTAGCTGATGCTGCTCATCCCTTTCTGTTTGGTTTTCAGTGGTTCCAGTCATTAGGTCGAAATTAGTCTTGAGATAGACGTACCTCATGCACTAAAAGTCAAAACTTTCTTACCTACCTCTGCATTATATCTTACTAAATGTTTACTAACACACCTCTAATGTGTGTTTGTGTTTGTGTTCTGCATGTGTGTACACCATTTTTATGACCAGGCATCTGTGTGAAGTAAACATATTCAGGCAACAATGTGTTCATATCTTAGAGATTCTACATGTATTGTGAGTGGGACATCAGGGATCCTTTTGGGAAGGCATTGACCCTGTTCATTCTGATCCACTCTATTGCTCGTAACTGGGTTAGTTCATTCTTCAGGGACAAAGAACCTGCATGTCTGTTGATTTCTGGCTCTTTCTCATGCAGGTGGATGCAGTACTGTATGCTCCTTGGGCAGGCAGGTTCCTGTTCAGCATGTGGGTGGTCCAGGCATCTCAGTCATAAGCTGATTGTGACTTTTAAATAGGTATTATGTTCATGTTCGTGTTGGGCAACAGGCATAAAATTGTCAGGTTTCTTGGACAGGAGATGAGATGGAAAAGTCCTCTTTTGTGCCAACACCATGAGAATCAGCTGGGCAGCCACAGATGCTGTTGGTTCCTCTGAGGCTAAGCTGGTGGATGAAAACACTGTGCTCCACAGCATGAGGCTAGTGAAAACCTGAAGAACCTCTATGGCACTACCATCTGTGCCCTGGGTGGTGTTTGCTGGTGGAGGTCAGGTAATCCTTCCCTGTGGAAACCTGAGACTTCAGGGACCTCCAGGGACCCCAAAGCTCAGAGATTTTGTTTTCTGTTTTGGTAGCTCTGTTTTATTGGGTCATGTTTTGAAGGAACCTTCACCATGTTCTGAAGGGCAAGGATTCTCTTTCTGGGGGAAACAAACCCCTGCTTCCTTTGTCTGATAGTTTGGCGCCACCTTCTTTGTTTTCTTTATTCCCATTGAGTGGTTGACCTATCAGTGAGCTGCATGCTAGCAGTGGAAACCAGAGGACCCCACAATAATCCCTTCCTCCTTACGAGTCACCTGAGGTTTTCTGTGCCTATCTCCTTAGGCTGATTCTCCTTCTGGTTGTGACCCAGGGATGATGAGAAGGAGTAAAAGGAGTAAATGAGGGGATCTCAGTCCCCTCTAAGGGTTGGATAATCAACTTTTGGGAAAGGCTCATGGGTTAAAAGCTTGATCTCCAGTGAATGGTGCTATTGGTAAGCAGGGGGAGTTTTTAGGAGGTGGGATATAGTAGAAGTTAATCATGTCATTGTGGGTTCTCTGGAATGGGATATTGGGACCTGGGCCTTTCCCTAGCCCTAGCCCTTTCTTTTTCCTTTTACTTCCTGGCCACCTTGAAGTGAGCAGTTTTCCTCTAGTATACTGTACTGCTCAACCAGAGAGTAGCAAGGCCAAGCAATCATGGATTGATTAATCTTTCCAAATTAATCTTTCCTTTTCTCATGGTGTTGCTCTCAGATATTTCGGTACTGTGACAGATGACTGATTAACCCAGAAAAATGGTTTCAAGAGTGCATGATTTTGTGACAATACCTGCTCATGTGATTCAGAAGGCATTGGAATTATTTTCAGAAAAAGTTTGGAAAAGCTTGGAGAAATAGACTAGAGAAAGCCAAGAGTGCTAGAAGAGAGCTCTGTTAGGGATGCTGATGTGAGGTCAGACCAGAATGCGTCGAGGAATGCAGACAGTACAGGCACTGTCCGTGCGGTTTCCAGATTGAAGCAAGTGTCTGTTTGGTAATTCCAATAGAGGCCACTCATGTTACTTCTGACAAGAATGGCCTACATTTTCTCTACATTCTACATGTGCTTAGAATGTAGAATGTACCTAAGTGGGAGGTTTATTTAAAGGTGAGAGATTATACTTTAGATATAAGACATCCCCCAAAAGCTTATGTGTAAGAAAATGCATGAAAGTTTAAAAGTGAAATGACTGGGTTATGAGAGCCTCATTAATCCACTGGTATCGATTATCTGGATGGTAACTGTAGGTAAGTTGGGTACGCCTGGAAGTACTCAGTCAAAGGGGAAATGCCTTTGGGGATCATAGTTTTTCTCTGTGAGTAGAATCCCTCTCCCTCTCCCTCTCCCCCTCTCTCATTGACATATTCTGAGCTCCTTTCCTACTCTCTACATTTTCACCATGATGCTGTGCCTCAATTTGACCTGAGAGCTCTGTAGTTCATGGGTCAGATGACTGAGACCTCTGAAACTATGAGCTAAGTAAACTTTTCCTGATCTTATTGTACTTGTTAGATTGTTTTTTTGTCACAGTAATGTAAAAGGCAACTGAAATACAGATTAATTAATCCAGTTGAAGATATTTCAAGGCAGTACATCATTTGATATGTAGCCTGGATATTTCTAGCTAACTTTAGCCTGATTTACATTGAGGCTCAGGAGCAAAAGACAGAGTAGTTGGAGGTTTTCCAGAAAAGAAAGCTTTGTAATGTTGGTGCCAAGGATGGTGTAGTTGATAAAGATGTTAGTTCCATTACAAAGAAGCTGAGTAGTTTGTACTAGTACACTAGAGAACACACTTTGAGGCACCTCAGGAATGGGAAGGACCCCACCCTTAGCAGGCTCAAACCTTGTTGGAGAGGAGAGCGTCAGGGTGCCCCGCTTGCATAGTGCAGCCTGGGAATTAATTCATGAAGATTGATTTCACTGTGTGACTAACACCATACAGGCATACAGAGGGCCTGGGCCAGGCTGTGCTGGCTGATGTTCTCATTCACAGCTGGCATTGTCTGTGTGATGCTGCTTATCAGGATTATAGAATGCAAGCATTGTGGGGTCATGAAGGTTTGCACTGGTCCTTCAGAGGACAGGGAAGTGACTGGATGACAGGGAAGTGTATGTCACGGTCAGAGTCCAAGCCATTATCCCCAGAAACAGTGATTTGTCAATGTGTGAGGGTGGAGCCAGTGTTGTAACGGAGGCCTCAGTAAGTTAGTGGTGCCAGACCTATGAAGCATCTCCGAAGGGAAGTCAAAGGCATTGTGAGCACACCCGACTCCAGGGATTGGTCCCACGGCAGACGAGGCTGAAGGGGAGAGGATGCCCAAGCCCTCAGGGATCCGTATCACACCATCATGTGCTCTAGTTCCACACCTGGATCACTGGACTGAACTTTGTTCAGTTTCCTCCTTGCTAGATTCCTGTTGTTCCATTTTGGGCTAGTTGTGTTTCCCCTTGTGCCATTGTATTTTGGAATGTTGTTGATTATTAGAGAGAATTATAGCTACTGTACCTACAAAGTTTTGATTGTGCTGCATTGATTCCCCCTGAGATAGCCAATAACTGAAGAGACAGAGAAGTGGGAGAGGAAAGGTCTTCATTTCACAACAGTCCAGCATATCAGAAGATGAATGGCTGGCACCTGGGTTCATCTCGTTTAGTGCTACTGAGTGAAAGTGCATGTGGTATGCTATGTGGGATTGTTCTCTCAGTCTTGGGCAGGTGTGTACAAAGTGGAGTTTCACTAGTCTTGAGAGATGTTCTTTTTCAGAGCTGGGGTTGTGTGGGTCTTATCTGAGCCCAGGACATCCTGGTCCTGTGAACGTGATTGTTCAAATGCTTGCATTCTGAAGGTGTGTACATCTGGTTTCTTCCTAGTCTGTCTCTGCTCTATAATTCTGTCAATACCTTTTAATTTGGGCATTTCCTGTGACCTAGAAAGGGGGACTGCCGGGTGCAAGGGTTAGTGCTTTTAACTAACTCTGAGGGTGCTCATCAAGATGGGGCTGAGGGTGTGGGGAGACAAGAAAACTATGCTCATGAATCAGAAAGAAGAAAGAATGGAATAAAAAACCTTTTCATTCAGGGTTCAGCAAATCTGTGGTCCCTCGAGTCTCAGAGGAGACTTTGGAGGACTATTGAGAAATGCAGGCACTGTTGAGATTTGTGGACTCTTGGAGATGAACTTAATGCTGTTTTATTTATTTATTTTTTTTCTGTGAGCTTTTTGGAGACCAAAGGATAGATGTTACTGTACTGACATTTGATGTCACCAAAGACTCACCTATTAAATCTCTGGTTTCCAGCTGATGGCACTATTGGGAGGTGGTGGAGCCTTTTGGAAAGTGGGGCTTATTTAAGGAAATTAGTTCATTAGGGATGTGCCCCTCAAGGGGTTTATTCTGGGGCCGCTGTGAATTTCTGGCTCTGTCTCTCTTTGCTTCCCAGCTGCCCTGAGGTGAGCAGTTTCCTCTCCTACACACTCTCTGCCAGATGTTCTGCCTTGACACAGGTCCAGAGGCAAGAGGGCCAAGTGACCATGAACTGTAATCTGAAATGATGAGCCAAAGTAGATCTCTACTCCATTGAACGTGCTGATCTCAGGTACTTGTCACAGGGTTGGAAAGTAATCAGGACAGCTCCTGTCCGAAATGCAAGATGCCCCAGCCCCTTCCACTAACCAAAGTCACCTCCTCTGTTAGAAGCAGGGAACAACTGATACTTCACTCACTCATCTGTTGGGCAGCAAACATGCCAGTAATGCCCCCAGTATAGAACAAGGGCATGTAAGGATGCCCAAGGCCTCTCGTATGAGAACACGGCAGACCACATTGAGAAATTGGAGCAGGCCTGGCAGGAGCCCAGGTGGACAAGCCTGGGCCTAGCATGGGAACAGACATTGTGCAATTGTGTGGCCCCCCATCTAGGAGATGTCTGTGCTGACAGTGGATACTCAGAAGGGCCTATTTGGGGTGGTCCTCTCCTTTAGGTATCCCCTTAGTGTTCCAAAGTAGCAACATCTCCAAAAGAGTTATCTAAGAGGGCTGTCTTCCTATTTGAAATATTTTGTCTGTTGAGCACTTGCTGAGTGACTGTCAAGTGCCTTTCGGTTCTTGGGAATGGAGCAGTATCCTCTGTGAGTATGTAAGAGGAGTTATTGATGTCTATGTATGTCTGAGATTTGTTGCTGAATTTCAGTTTCTGAGGCATTGTGTTTATGTGCATGTTTGCAACATACAGGTGATTGTATGCATTACTTTTGAGAGTAGAAATCACCATATGTTAAAAAGTATGTTTGGTTCGAATCTGATCAGGTATTGAGGGAGGGTTTGTGTGATTGCATTTTGGGTATGACTGGTGTGTTTTTTTCTGTGGTATGAGGATATGTATAATCCATTTTAAGTGTTTCTTTGGAGGTGACCAGAATTATGAAGCTTTGTAAGGAAGGTTATTGATCGTGGTTTATTTGGGCTTTGGTGTGCCTTTTTTTTTTAGATTTGAGCATGAGGAACTCTGGGTGTACAGTCAGGCATCTGGAAGATGGGAAGTTTATGCAATTGAGAATTTTCAGAGTTCCACAGTGTGCTTGCAACTGTGTACATCAGGAGGTATGGGCATTTCCTGCACATACCTTTTAATAGTAACAGAGTGGCTGCATGTACTTCTGGGTCACTGAAGGGACTCTGGGTGTAAAACTGATTTGTAGATTGAGCGGGACACGTGTGTTCTCAAGCTTGTGTGATCTCAGGCTCCGAATATATTTAGGAAATGTGGTGGCTGTGTATTCATTTTTGAGCTATCGGTGAGTGGTGTGTGTTTCCACTGAGGAAATTTAGGAGTTAGGTTTATGTGGGAATGCAAGTTAAGAGGCTTGGATACTGACAATGTATATTGGCAATTTGTGGCATGTTGGGACTTGTGGTTAGTCATTAAGAGGAGTGTTTGGAGTTTTTTTTGAATGTGTGTATTTTTTTTGGTTTGGGAAGGGAGTGAAATTAGAGTGTACAGGGGTAAAATATGTGTATTAAGGCCACACATATGTTGTGTGTGTATGTGGGAAATGCTAATGGGTAGATTTCAGTTGACATGATTGAGGTGTACATTTGGAGAGGACTGGGAGCTTTACATGTGTTTGAGAGTTGGTGTTTGCACATGAAGTGATTCCGGGGATATAGGGTCATGTTTGTGTATGTTGGTGGTTTTGCCTGTGTCCTTTAGGGTTATGGATGTCACATTTTTATAATCAGACGTATCTGGGTGCATTCATTCTTGTGGAGGTCTAAGAGCTCTTTGTGTATGTTGGGGATGAAGCAATATTATTTTTATTGAGGGTGTATTTCTGTTGAAAGAATCAAGTCTGTGTGATTTTCCAGAGGATTAAGGATTTTGTTTATGTGACATCTGATAACAAGTAGGGCTTGATATATGTG
This sequence comes from Sciurus carolinensis, assembly GCF_902686445.1. NCBI lineage: Eukaryota > Metazoa > Chordata > Mammalia > Rodentia > Sciuridae > Sciurus > Sciurus carolinensis. The sequence continues at coordinate 10,821 of NW_025920428.1, forward strand.
GGTTTTTTTGTGTGTGTGCATACTCAGTGTTTGGTGGTATGATGTGCACACGTCTTCAGGGAGCATAGAGTGTACAGGGATGTGTAAGCCTGCATTTGGGAATGTATAGGTAACAGCTGCATGCCTTTCACTACCTGACTGATCATGGGTATGTGTATTTGGGGGCATGAATCAAGTATATTTTTTTCAAGGGAAGGTATTGTGTACATATACAGGGATTGCAAGCATGGGGGCAATTTATGCATCTGTGTGTTTGGTGGGGTGGTACAGAGTTGTGAGTCCTGCACCTTTTTCCAAACTTGAGAGGTTTTGATGATATCTGCGGTGAAAGGGGTTGTAATGAGTGTGCATCCTCACATGTGCGTGTTCTTGTGCAAGGAGTGTGTGCACAGTCTTTGTGGCTGGTTGGCGTGTGTGCATCCAAGGCTGGAAGGGGTGGCAGGAGCACATTGGTGATGGCAAGCCTTTCCCATGTGCACTGATGTTTGTTACTGTGATCGGAAGCCCCAAAAGTGATTTCCTGTTTCTTGTCCTTATGCAATATCTGGCTATGTTAGTTGTGGTGGGGAGGGGGGAAACATGCCTCTTGTGCTCAGGTGGGGCGGGCCTCTAGGATCCTGGACTGGTGGATGGAAGCCAGTAAGGGATGACTCCTCTGGAGTGGTTTGGGGACCTTTTCCTCCAAGGTGTGAGGTGTGACCATTCCCCTTCAGAATGGTTCAAAGGGACTGACTCAGGAAGGAAATTGCTGGGAGATTTACAGATCCAGGGACAATTATTGAGAGAGTTGTTTATGTGTTTCCACCTGTTGCTTCTTCCCTTGTAGTTTTCCTTCCCATATAAAAAGGCTCAGACAATAAATAAAGGCCCCACAGGCCCTCCCATCCTGACTGTATTGGTGACCCATGTACCTGAGCTCACAGTGCGCATGCTTTGGCAACACCATGGGGTCTATAATTATTACACAGTTGCTCCTCAATCACATTAGGAGAGGAGTGAAAAATTGGAAGTACAGTGATAGTGGGTTTAAAGTTTCCTGAGGAGCTTCCCTCATTTTTATTCTTCATTTCTTGGCATGACTGAGTGAGTGATTCTTCCTTTGAACCGGAATGATCCTTTCACATTTCTTACTGATCAGTCCTACTAGTGGAGAACTTCTTTGGTTTTTATTTTTGTGGAAATCAATAAAAGGAGTTTAATTTTTATATGTGATCAAATACACACAGCAAAATTTTACCCCATTTACTATTTGGGAAGGCATGTTGGTGGTGGTCAGTACACTTATTTTGCCATTCTTCTGATACCAGCATGGAGCCACAGAACTTTTCTCTTCTTGCCAAATTGAAGCTCATTTATTAGACAATGATTGTCAATTTCCCTTATGCCCTATGAATCTATCATTTTCCTTTCTGTATTATTCCAATTCCTCTGTGTACTATGCTTCATGTTAGTAGGATCATATAGTGTGTTCTCAAGGTCCATCCTGTTCTAGTATCAACCAGTTTTTCCTTCATTTTTCAGAGCAAATAATATTCCATCATATGCTACATGTAGAGCATTCTTCCTTGGGATAAGAAAAGGCTGGAATAGTGGAATGAAATTGACCAAACTTCCCATTGTACATATATGGAGAGACCCATAGTGAATTTCATCTTTATGTATATCTGTAAAGCTCTAGTTAGGAAAACTATAAATACATGGAAGGAAGACCAGTAGAGAAGAAGAAAGGAAACCAGGCCAGGAGGAGGGGAGAGAATGGGCAAATTCTGGAGACTGAATGGGAACAAATTCTATTCCATGTTTATGTACAGTTATAAGGCATAACTAAAACATAAAAAAAAATTCTTCCTCAATGAACCCTTGAGTATAACAGATGTTCCTGGAGTGATTATATTTGTATAAATATCCGTTCAAGTCCTTTCTTGTAATGTTTTAGAGGTATATGCTGCAAAGTAGGATTGAAGGATCATGTAAATCTACTTTTGATAATTTGAGGAACCAACATACAGTTTTCCATAGAGCCTGCAGCACTTTGCATTCTAACTCACAGTGCTTAAACTTTTAAATTGGGGTACAGCTTCACTGAATTTCTTTGAGTCTCAGAAGAGACTTTGGACAACGACTTTTGAGGAATTCAGGAACTGTTGAGACTATTGGGACTCTTGGAGATGTATTGAAAGCCATGAGATGGGTAATGAGTTTATGAGGACAAGGGCAGAACCTGATGGTCTGGTTCTTTAGTGTTTCCCATAGGTTCACATATTGAACATTTGTTTCCCACCCAAAGCTCACTGGGCAGTAGTGGCACCTTTTAGGAGGTGGGGCCCACTTCGTCGAAATGAGGTCACTGGGAATGTGCCCCTGAATGGGCATTCAAACACCTGTTCCTTTCTCTCTGTGTGTCCCTTTCCTTCCCAGCCACTATCTGGTAAGCAGATTTCCTCTGCTATCCACTGTCCACCAGATGTACTGGCTGGCCACAAGTCCAAAACCAAGAGGGCCAAGTAGCCATAGACTGTGACATCTGAAACTATTTACAAATTGGGGCATATATGGCAGCAGGGAGTCCAGATGGACCAGCCCAGGCCTAGCATGGGAACATACATTGCACAACGGTGTGTCCTCCCAGCTGGGAAACATCTGCATAGGCTGAGGTGGATAGTCAAATGGGTCTATTTGTGGTGATCCTCCCCTAAAGGTACCCCCATTTGTCCCAGAGTAGTTTCACATGCATAAGAGGTATCACAGAGGGCTGTCTTCCTATTTGAAGTGTTTTCTCCATATTGAGCACTTACTGAGTGGCTATCAAGTACCTTTGAGTTTTATAGGAAGGGAGTGTGCTCACTGCTCTGCACTTCTATATTCTCTCATATTTTGAACACGAAGGTGTGTGCCTGAAATCTGCATTTTCATCCCTCGACTTCTATCTGCAGAGCCCACAAGACTAATAGCCTGTAACGAATTGCTGACTGGAGGTGTCAAACATCAGACTACATATGTGATGTAGTTAGTGTATGTGATCTTGTGCCTTAGCAACAGGACTTGGTGGTCCTTTGTGTTTTATATAAAGAATCAGGGAAAGGATATGGAGCAGGACACCATGGATCATCTTGTGTGTGCATGTTTGATTGTCATGTGTTTAATGATTGGATATGAGTGATTTCCTTAGTCTGTGTCTGATGAGTGCCTTTGTGGCAATGTGTTAGATCTCTTAGTGCTGGTTTCATTTTTTTTTTTTTTTGGCACTGTGGACCATTGTGAACCTGTGTCCGTGCATTTGAGAAGATCTAGGACTGTGTGTCACCATTGTATTGGATCTGTGTATCTTCAGATCTTAGAGTTTATATGTATTCCTGAGGTAAGAATTTAGGACATATAATTTTTGGTGCATAGAATTGGAGAGAATTGGCTCATGTGGTATGTTGGGATGTCAGGAGTTGTGTGTATGTAGTGTGGATGTGGACAGATTTCGTTGATAGTTTTTCAGGGTGGACTTCTGTGTATGTTCGTATTTGAGGCTTTGAGGTGATTGTGTTGATCTGGGGAATGTAGGACCATACTGTGTAAAGAGTTACTGATGCTTTGTAGGTCTGAATGCTGTTGCTGCACTTATTTTCAAATTGAGGCATTGAGTGTATGTGCATGTCTGTGACATAAGTGATCATGTATGATACATTTGGCAATGGAGATTGGCATCGTGTTGAGAAGTATATGATTTGTTTTGAATATACTCAGTTATTGGTAGTGTTTTATTGCATTTTGTGTTATATTGACTCGTTTATATTTTCCTGGGATATGAGGATATGTGTATTTTCAGTGTTTCCTTGGAGGTGTTCAGAATTATGAGGTGTGTGTGAATGGTTTTAGATTGTGGTTTAATTGGATTTGCAGTAGATGGGATTTCTATTTGGGTATGGGGAAGTCTGGGTATATGATCAGCAGTATCACAGATAGGAAATTTATACAACTGGACATTTTCAGAGTTCCATGTGTTTGTGTGCTTGTGACTGCATTCATAAGGAGGTACCAGCAGTCCTGTACATACCCATTATAGTGACAGCGGCTGCATGTGCTTTTTGGTCTGTGGGTGTATTCTGTATGTGTAGATTCAGACAGACACCTGTGTTCTCATGTTCATGTAATCTAGGTCTGTGAATATATTTAGTAAATGTGGCTGTGTATTTATTCTTGAGCTGTAGGTGGGTGGTGTGTGCTTCCCCTGAGGGAATGCAGGAAGTATGTTTATATGAGAATATAAGTTAGGATGTTTGTTTAGTGACAGTGTATGTGCATTGTTCATGGCGTGGTGGGATTTATGGTTTTTTATTAAGAGGAGGGCATGAAGGGAGAGTTTTTGGCTTGGTGAGGGTATAAGCTTAGATAATGCAGTGGTGTATATTGCATTGGGGCCACAAGTGGGTTATGTGTGTATCTGGGAATTGAAGATAAGTGGATTGTAGTTGACATCATTATTATGTACATTTGGAGAGTTTGGGAATCTTTATGTGTGTTTGGGTGTTGGCGTTTGCACATCAAGTCTTTCTGGGAGTAGAGTCATGTTTATGTGTGTTTCTTGTGGGATGTGCCATCCTTTTTTCTTATCAGGGTGTATCTGGTTGTATTAAGTCTTTTGGAAGTTCTAAGAGCTGCTTGCATATGTTGAGGAGGAAGTAACATTACTAATGTTTATCAAGTACGTATTTTTTTGAAAGTTTCAAGTCTGTGTGCTTTTCCAGAAGATTTAGGATTATGTGTGACTTGTGGCAACAAGTAGGGTTGTGTGCAAGTATGTTTGTGTGTGTGTGTGTGTTTTAAACGTTTGGTGGTATCATGTGCACATGTCTTCAGGGAGGAGTATATTACATATAAGAATGTATAGGTGTGTGTATTTTGGAAAGTATAGTTCACTGCTGCATGTCCATGATACATGGGGAATCACTTGCATGTATATTTGAGAATAGTGTCAAGTATATGTTTTGGAAGGCAATATGTTGTGTATGTATTCAGGAAATGCAGGTATGGGGTCAGTTTTTGTGTTTGGTGGGATGGTACTGATGATGGTCGTGCACCTGTTTTCAAATGTGAGTGATTTTATGGTGTCCTTAGTAGGAGGGGTTTTCTCATGTGTACTTGGGTAAGGGGCATGTGCACATGTCTTTGTGACTTGGTGGTGTTGTGTGTGTGTGTGTGTGTGTGTGTGTGTGTGTGTTGGGTGCTGAATGCAGTCCCAGGAGAACTTCAGTGATGGCAAGCCCTTCCCACATACTCTTGTTTCTGTTAATCTGGTGTGTTGCTCACACTCAGATGGAGCCCACTGGAGGTCGGTGACTGTGGCAGAAGTGAGATTCTTCTTTCTGATTCTTGTCCAGTGGGTGTGAGTACATTAGTTGTGCTGGTGGTTGGTCATGTCTCTTTGCTTGAGTGGTGCTGGCCTCTAGGATCCTGGGCTGGTGAATGGCAGCAAATCAGAGGTGACCCCTCAGGAGTAGTGGGGGGAGCTTTTCCCCCAAGATGGCCATTCTTCTCCTGAATGGTTCAGAGGATCTGACTCAGAAAGAAAACTGCTGGGACATTCACAGAACAATTCCTGAGATAGATATTTACGATTGTCCACGTGTTGCTTCCTCCCTTGGGTTTTTCCCAATGACAAGACAAAGTCCAGGACCCTAAGTGCATTCCCCACAGGATCCTCCCATCTTGAAGGTGTTGGTGGCCCATGTGTACACATGTCTGAGCTCACAGTGTGCATGCTTGGCAACACCACTAGCTCTACAATTAGTATAAAATTGTGTCTTCAATCACATTAGAAGAGGAATTAAAAGCTGAAAATCCAATGACACTGGCTTTCCAATTTTTCCTGAATGCTACCCTCATTATTATTCTTTATTTTTTGGCATGATGGAGTTACTGATCCTTCCTCTCAGCCTGCATGGTCCTTTAACCTTTCTTATTGATAGGATATCTGAGCTGAGAACTTTTCTGCTTTTATTTATGTGGAAATAAACAAAATTTGATTAAGTTACTTAATTGTGATCAAATACATATAACAAAGTTTTCCCATGTTAAACATTTAGGAACGCAGCTCAGTGGTTTTCAGTACATTTATATTGCCATCCTTCTGACATCATGATGCAGCCAGAGATTTTTCATTTTACACATATGAAACTCAGTCTTTTGTCAATGAATCAGTCTCTATTTTCCCTCCTCTTAAGGACTTGGAAACCACTATGCTATTTGTTCTTTTATTTCAACTACTCTCTGTACCTCATTTAAATAGAGTCATGCAAAATGTCTTCCTTTATTGTCATAATAGTCTAAAGGTCCATCCGTGTCCTATCATTGGGGAGAATTTCCATCTTTATTCAGAAAACATAATGTCCTATCATATGTTTATGCCACATTTGAGACATTCTTCCTTGAGACAGGAAAGGCAATGGTAGTGGGATGAATTTGACCAAATATCCTAGTACATTCATGAACAGATCACAATGCATTTCACCTTAGGTATCCCTGTAAAGCACTAATCTAGAAAACTATAAACATGTAGAAGACCAGTACAGTAGAGTAAAGGGAACATGACCAGGGAAGAGGGGAGGGAAAGGGTAAATATTGAGGAATAAATTGGAACAAATTATATTCCATACTTGTATGGTTACATTAAAAGTGAATCCCAATATTATGTTTAATTTTGATACACTAATGAAAAATGGAAAAATGGCTCCTCAATGGACCCTTGAGTATAATGAATAGTTCTGGTATGATTATGTGGGTAAAAATATCTGTTCAAGCCCTTTTCTTGTAATGTTTTTGAGGTGGACGATGAGAAAAGTGGAGTTGTAGGACATATATATCTACTTTGATAATTGTGGAACCCCCATACATTTTTCCATAGACTCTGCACCACTTTGCCTTCTAACCCACAGTGCCCTAGGGTCCAGTTTCTCCACATTTGTTTCTTTGAAAGTAGTCATCACCATGGGTGTGAAGCTATATCTCATTGTGGTATTGATTTGCATTTCTCCACAGATTATTGATGTGGGCCATTTCCCTTGTGTTTCTCAGGCATTTGTGTATCTGTTCTGGAGAAATCTCTGTACAAGTGCTTTCCCCATTTTAATATTGGGTTGTTGTCTACATATTGCTGAGACTTAAGGACTCTTTGTATCACGTGTGTTATCTCCTTATCAGATACCTGATTTTCAAATGTTTTCTTGCATTCGCTGGGTTGCCTTTTCCCTGTGATGATTGTGTTTCTACATGAATGAAGTCTTCAATCTTGATGTAGTCCAGTTTCACTTTTTCTTCTGGTATCCGTGCTTTTGGTGTCCTATCCAAGAAATCACTTCCAAATCCAATGTCCTGAAATGGTATCCTTATATTTTTCGAGTTTTATATTTGTAGGTCTTATATTCAGGTTTTGCATCCATGTTGAGTTAATTTTTGTGTCTGATGTCGGATAAGTAACCAACTTCATTGTATTTGTGTGTGAGTATCCACTTTTCTCAACAGCATTGGTTGTAAAGTCTGTCCATTTCCCACTGAATGGTGTTCTCAGGAACCATTTGATAGTTTATGTAAGGGCTTTGTTTTGCATTTTGTAATCTGTTTAATTCATCTACATTTATGTCTTTCATTTTCAAACTGTTCTGATGACTAGCTTTTCAGTAGGATGTTTTGAAATCAAGGTGTGTCAGACCTCCAAGTTTGTTCTTGTTCAGTACTGTTTTGGTAGTTGTTACCTTTCAGATTCCATATCAATTTTAGGATGGTATTTAAAATTTTTGCAACAAGAAATTAGGCTTTTGATAGGGGTTGTATTGAATCTGTGAATTGCTTTGTGTAGTATTGATTAGCTAACAAATTTAAGTGTTCCAGCCCATGATCATTTGCTGTCTTTCACTCTTTGATGTCTGTGTAAATGTCCTTCATAGTTTTGTTATGGCGTATTGAATAAATCACTGAGTTGATCTTAAAGCAGGAGATGGAATCATCTTTATTCACTAGCTGGCAGGCCCCCATCTGGCAGGAAAATGGCAGGCTGCAAGTCTACACTCCCCGATCCCCTCCAGGGGCTGGAGTTCACCTTTATAGTCCAAAACTACATTAGTCATGTGACTGTTGCCATGATTCAAAACCATAAAGAACATCATGAGATCTAAAATCAGAAGCAGAAGGGGAAGTGGGTCAAAACAAACAAGTTAAAGAATGGTTACTAACATCTAGACAATTATTTGATCTCAGGATACATTGTGCAATAAATATAAGAACCAAAAAGAACAATTTTACATTGTATAAGAATAACAGAAACTTTTGCCTTTCTAAGCAAGGTGTGCTAAGCAGGATCAGTATGCCAGAGGTAGACTTTTCTCATGGGAGAAGCATTTCTGACATGACAAGGAGTCTCGGGGTAAAATGGAGTCTGTTTGGTTATTGCCCATATATCCTGGCCCATAAGAGTTTTATTGTTTTCAGGTTAGAAGTCTCTGATCTCCCTGATTAAGTAGACTCTAGCATATTATTCTATATGAGATGATAGATGAAATTGTTTTCTTGCTTTTCTTTCCATATTTTTTATTTTTAATGTATAGAAGTACAACATATGTGTGTGTGGGTTGTGCATTGGCACCTTTGCTTGTGATGGGCTGACAGATCTGACTCCATGAGAATGTTATAGGCCAGACTCTAAGGGAAATGACTAAACAGACTCCATTTTGCTCTGAGACTCCATGTTATGTAAGAAATAAGTTTCTCTCATGGGAACACCCTGCCTCTGTACCCATCATCAGTTACTTAGCGTGACATGTTTAATAATATACAATGGCAACTCCTATGTAGTAAAAATTACTCTCCTTTGACCTCTATTGCTCATAACCAATGTACCATGTAAACGGTAATTGTGTGGATGTTAGCAACCATTCTTTAGTTTGTACCTAGGTAAGGGTCAGTTTAACCCACTTCCCCTCTGTCAATGATCTCATGATGTTAGTTTGTAGCAACCATTCTTTAGTTTGTACCTAGGTAGGGGTCAGTTTGACCCACTTCCCCCTCTGTCAATGATCTCATGATGTTAGTTTGTAATTTTGAATCATAACAACAGACACTTATGATTCATGTGATTTTTGGTATAAGAACCCCTACAACCCTGTGGTCAGGGCTGTTCTTCCAATAGCCATTTTTTGGGGCATTGTGTGATACAGTCTCCCGGCCGGCTTAATCAACTCTCAAATTTGGACTTCTCAGTGGTGATCGGTCTGTTCCTAAATTGTGCCCCATAGCATTGCTGAATTTATTAATTCTGGTGATCTTATTCATTTATACACATAAAAGTATGTCTCCTATGGACAGAGATAATTATGCATGTTCCTTCCAATAACTGTGCCCCTTTTTTCCTATTTTTTGTGAAATTGATCTGGCACGGACTTGTGGTATGTTAAAAAGAACTAGTGAAAGTACATGTTCTTATCTTCTAGTTTTTGGGAAAACATTTTAAAATCTGACCAATCAATTTCACACCTGTGGGTTTTCCAGAATGTTGCTGTTCATTTTGTTATTGTTTTATTCTGTTTTTTGTTTTCTTTTCTCCATAGTAAGGATTGCACTCAGGGCCTCACATGTACCAGGCATACACTCCACAAACCACAAAACTGTATCCTGGCACTTTTAAAATGTTTATTTTAAGGCAGAGCCTGGTTAAATTGTGCAGGGTGGACTCAAACTTGTAGTTTTTCCTGCTTCAGTGTGAAGGCTGTGTTCACAGATAAGCCTCAACACATTCAGGTTATTTCTCCCTTCCATTTGTAGTTCTTTTTTTTTTTTCTTGTAGTCATTAAAGATGTCAATGTGGGGTTTGTGCATTCTCAGTATTTGTAGTTCCAGATTCGTGTCAAGAACAGAGAGTTGGAGGATAAACGTGCTAGATGGAGCAAGAGGATTTATTGATGTGAGAGTACACTGCCTTAGAAAGAGGCAGGAGGCTCCCCAAGGAGAATGGGAGGCCTAGAGACCACATAAGATCCAAGAAGGTGTCTTTGAGTAATCACAGAGAACTGACTGGGGGTGAGAAATTGAGTGAGGGAATATGGATATTGCTTCATGAGAATAGAGAATGTTGACAGAAATTTGTTTTCTCTAGGTTCATTTAGGATCTCGGCCCACTTAAGGTGAGGAAGTATAAGCATTAGTTTCCATACTTGGTTTCTAACTAGGTGGTAAGAACTGCTTTCTGTCAGGTTTCAAAAGGGTACAGCCAACAGGAGGAGGGATTAAAGGTTGTGGTCACTGCTAGTACTTGGAGATGTTGTCTTAAGGAGAAAGTGAAGCAGCAAGGAGAATGAGCAAAATTAACTTCATAATGATGAACTACTTCTCTGGTTTTGAGGACTTATTTTTGTCAGAATGGCAATCAGGGCCTATATAGTTCCATAGGTGTAGGATGAATTCTTGAACATTGGGTATGAGCCTGGAGTATTTTGGGATTCAGAGTGAGGGATTTAATCCAGGAGAGAAGGATCCATCTGGTATGGCCAGTACCTTTATGGCCTTAGGAGAAGGAAAAATGACCGTGTAAGGTTTTTCCCATGAAAGGGTGTGCCATATAAATCTCATGTGGATATAGGGCCAGATAAACTTTCAGAGTATTCCTAACTCTACTCAGGGCAACAGGTGGTAACTGTTATCAGATTTTGGAATTGACTGACAAAGCTTAGTTCAAGTCCTCATAAAGGAATGGTTGGCCTTTCTCAATTGCTCAAAGACTGAGGTTCTGAAGCAAAATTAGATAATACTGTATCCCCACTGCTTTTGCAACTGACTGGGTAATGTATGCTATAAAAGTTGGACCATTGTCACTTTGTAGGGATCTTGGTAAAGAAACTGGAGAGGAGTTCCTTGAGGAACATTGTTGCTACCTCCTGTGCTTTTTCTCCCCTCTGAAGGATGTTTTACAGCTACCCTGTTAATCTATCTATGAGGATTAGGAGTACTTTGTATTTTGAACATGGGCACATAGGTAAAATCTCATTGCCAGTCTTCCCTTGTGTATGATTCATGGTTTTGAGCTGGTTATATGCGGGTTTGAGGAATTACTTTAGGTGTAGAGGGAATAGTTTTGGCTGAGCTGTGGGGTGTTATTTGATACTCCAATGTCCATAAACACCCAACTGACCATTCTCATTGTAGCATCTCTTCCCAAGTGGAAGAAATCACATAATCCCTCTCTAGGCTTCCATCGTGAGCCCTGGGGCAGAACCAGTTTGTTGTTTATTCATAACAAGGATCCAGACCAGTCTCCTCCTTGTTGCTGAGCCCACTTAGATTCCTCAGTATTGTACTGAGAAGAGGGTAGGGTGTCAATAGAAGTAAACAGGGCATCTCTGTAGCAGATCAGAGTGTTGTCCATTATTGCTTGTCAATATACATAGCATTTTCCCTGGAAAACCAGGTCTTTATGATGTCCTCTTCAATGGATTACAGCTACTTGTTTTGGGAGGTGGCTTCCTTCTAATAATTTTAGAAGTTTAGAATAATTTTAGAATTTGTATCCTATGTCTAATAGGAGTGTCTTTCCAGTTGATTGGATGTGCATGAAGCACTCTGAAGTCATATGTTGAGTCAGTGTAGATGGTGGCCGATTTGTCTTTGCATAGGACCAGTACTGGTGTTAGGGTAATGAACTCACGTTTTTGTGCTGTCAATATCTTCAAGAGATGAATCCTAGTTATTATGGCATCCCATACAAATATTGCTCCACTTAAATGAAATTGCTTTCATCTATGACGAATTCTAGTTCTAGGTTTTTGGGAGGTTCATCGGTAAGAACTTCTCAAGTGGCGCAGATAAAGAATCACACCTCCATGCATGAATGATCAATGGTGGAAGATATTTCTTTACTTGTCACAGAGGCAGAATATTTCATATAACCTTGAGATTATCTAGAAGGACTGTTTGATATTTGTTCAGTCTTCCTGATACTAGTCAGAGGTGTCTCTATCTCCAGGACTGCCTTTACCTGATGTGGAGTAGGAACGTCTAATCCTTGTCCTAGAGTTAGTTCAGATGCCTCTTGCATTAGTATGGCTAGGGTTCTACTGCCCTTAGGAAAGGAGAGTATCTAGAGATGGCAGGATCTAACTTTTCTGAAAACTAAGCTACAGGATTTTTTTTTTTTTTTGGTGCCCAATATTTAGACTTATACCCTTAAGACTGTTCTTCACTTTTGAGCCACAGAAAGGACAGAATGCTTTTGTAGATTAGGGATGTCCAATGTAGGAGTTTCTGAGTGATGACATTGTGTAAGATTTTCTTCCACTCCAAGGGCTTTAAATCTAGTTCTTGATTTGCTGCATAAAGGGTTTTGCCATGACCCCAAATTTAGACATCCAGATTCAGCAATAACTAGGCATTCTCACAAAGGCTCAGAGTTGATGTTTGTTCCCAGGTGGTGTGCTATTAGATTGCCTGGACCCTGTTCCTGATCAGCTATGCTTACCCTGGTGTTAGAATATATTCTGCTGGTCATCACACCACAAGCCTGTAATCCATGCACTCAGGAGGGTGATGCAGGAGGAAGAAAAGTTCAAGGCCTGCCTCAGCAACTTAACATGGCCATGCAGCAATATAAAAGACAGGTGGTGATGGAGCTGAGTGGTTAAGTACCCCTGGGTTCTTTTTTGTGAGAGCACCTTTCTCAAATAGTCTATACCCTAAGTAACCTTTTGTTGTGTGATCTGATCCATGGTTTAGAATTCCAGTAACCCCATCATGCTAGGAAGTTTAGGTGCTAGATAGTATTTGATCGGGTTCTCTTTGTCCAGGGTCATCCAGGAAGGATGTCATCTACATACTGAAGGACAGTTCTAGTCAGAAGAGCTAAGTCTTTTGAATTCTTCAACAATACTCAGGTAAACAAATGGGGGCTGTATGTTCAGATAAGTTGTTTAGTGTGTGTCTCCAGATCTCCACATTCAGAAGGATATTGGGAATGGGATGCAGATGTGTAGAGTCAAAAGCCCCATTTAGATCAAAGACAGTGCACTGCTGAGTGGTAGATGGGATCGGGGACAGAAAGGTGTGTTTGTTACCACAGGGTGGAAGAGGATCACTGCCTTGTTGACCCAAATTTAAATCCTGGAATTATCTATAGTCCTTCTTTTGTTTAGGCCCCAGAAGAATTGTGGTATTACAAAATAAGTGACAATAAATTACAATTCTGTATTGTGAAGATGCATAGTGACTTGTAATCCATGCAATGCTTCTGTCCTTAGGGAATTTTGACCTTTGTATGGATAACTTGTTCCCTTTAATGATCTCTGTACCAGCTGTGCATTCAGGGTTTGTCATGGTATTCCATTGTCCCAGACTTTGCATCAGTCACTGAAGGAGCAGTAGGGGTTGTCAAATGCTGGAATTGTGATTTTAGTGGTATATTAGTTGTCCTTCTGAAATTGGAGGTGAGAATAGCAGCATAGGATGTCAGGATAGAGGAAGTGACTGAGACCTCTGAAACCATGAGCTAAGGAAACTTTTCCTGATCTTATTGTACTTGTTAGATTTTTTTTTTTGTCACAGTAATGTAAAAGGCAACTGAAATACAGATTAATTAATCCAGTTGAAGATATTTCAAGGCAGTACATCATTTGAGATGTGGCCTGGATATTTCTAGCTACCTTTAGCCTGATTTGCAGTGTGGCTCAGGAGCAAAAGACAGAGTAGTTGGAGGTTTTCCAGAAAAGAAAGCTTTGTAATGTTGGTGCCAAGGATGGTGTAGTTGATAAAGATGTTAGTTCCATTACAAAGAAGCTGAGTAGTTTGTACTAGTACACAAGAGAACACACTTTGAGGCACCTGAGGAATGGGAAGGACCCCACCCTTAGCAGGCTCAAACCTTGTTGGAGAGGAGAGCGTCAGGGTGCCCCGCTTGCACAGTGAAGCCTGGGAATTAATTCATGAAGATTGATTTCACTGTGTGACTAACACCATACAGGCATACAGAGGGCATGGGCCAGGCTGTGCTGGCTGATGTTCTCATTCACAGCTGGCATTGTCCGTGTGATGCTGCTTATCAGGATTACAGAATGCAAGCATTGTGGGGTCATGAAGGTTTGCACTGATCCTTCAGAGGACAGGGAAGTGATTGGTGACAGGGAAGTGTATGTCACGGTCAGAGTCCAAGCCATTATCCCCCAGAAACAGTGATTTGTCAATGTGTGAGGGTGGAGCCAGTGTTGTAATGGAGGCCTCAGTAAGTTAGTGGTGCCAGACCTATGAAACATCTTCGAAGGGAAGTCAAAGGCATTGTGAGCACACCCGACTCCAGGGATTGGCCCCACGGCAGACGAGGCTGAAGGGGAGAGGATGCCCAAGCCCTCGGGGATCCATATCACACCATCATGTGCTCTAGTTCCACACCTGGATCACTAGACTGAACATTTGTTCTGCTGTACTTTGTTCAGTTTCCTCCTTGCTAGATTCCTGTTGTTCCATTTGGAGCTAGTTGTGTTTCCCCTTGTGCCATTGTATTTTGGAATGTTGTTGATTATTAGAGAGAATTATAGCTACTGTACCTACAAAAGTTTTGATTGTGCTGCTTTCCTTCCTCCTGAGATAGCCAATAACTGAAAAGACAGAGAAGTGGGAGAGGAAAGGTCTTCATTTCACAACAGTCCAGCATATCAGAAGATGAATGGCTAGCACCTGGGTTCATCTCGTTTAGTGCTACTGAGTGAAAGTGCATGTGGTATGCTATGTGGGATTGTTCTCTCAGTCTTGGGCAGGTGTGCACAAGGTGGAGTTTCACTAGTCTTGAGAGATGTTCTTTTTCACAAGCTGGGGTTGTGTGGGTCTTATCTGGGCCCAGTGTACAGTGCACCATCCTGGTCCTGTGAACGTGATTGTTCAAACACTTGCATTCTGAAGGTGTGTTCATCTGGTTTCTTCCTAGTCTGTCTCTGCTCTACAATTCTGTCAATACCTTTTAATTTGGGCAGTTCCTGTGACCTAGAAAGGGGGACTGCTGGGTGCAAGGGTTAGTGCTTTTAAGTAACTCTGTGGGTGCTCATCAAGATGGGACTGAGGGAGTGGGGAATCAAGAAAGCCATGCTCATGAATCAGAAAGAAGAAAGAATGGAGTAAAAAACCTTTTCATTCAGGGTTCAGCAAATCTGTGGTCCCTCGAGTCTCAGAGGAGACTTTGGAGGACTATTGAGAAATGCAGGCACTGTTGAGATTTGTGGAATCTTGGAGATGGACTTAATGCTGTTTCATTCATTTATTTATTTTTCTGTGAGCTTTGTGGAGACCAAAGGATAGATGTTACTGTACTGACATTTGGTGTCACCAAAGACTCACCTATTAAACCTCTACTTTCCAGCTGATGGCACTATTGGGAGGTGGTGGAGCCTTTTGGAAAGTGAGGCTTATTTGAAGGAAATTAGTTCATTAGGGATGTGCCCCTCAAGGGATTTGTTCTGGGGCCCCTGTGAATTTCTGGCTCTGTCTCTCTTTGCTTCCCAGCTGCCCTGAGGTGAGCAGTTTCCTCTCCTACACACTCTCTGCCAGATGTTCTGCCTTGACACAGGTCCAGAGACAAGAGGGCCAAGAGACCATGAACTGTAATCTAAAATGATAAGCCAAAGTAGATCTCTACTCCATTAAATGTACTGATCTCAGGTACTTGTCACAGGGTTGGAAAGTGATCAGGACAGCTCCTGTCCAAAATGCAAGATGCCCCAGCCCCTTCCACTAACCAAAGTCATCTCCTCTGTTAGAAGCAGGGAACAACTGATACTTCACTCACTCATCTGTTGGGCAGCAAACATGCCAGTAATTCCCCCAGTATAGAACTAGGGCATGTAAGGATGCCCAAGGCCTCCCGTGTGAGAACACAGCAGATCATATTGAGAAATTGGTGCCGGTATGGCCTATGGGAGCCCAGGTGGACAAGCCTGGGCCTAGCATGGGAACAGATGTTGTGCAATTGTGTGGCCCCCCCATCTAGGAGACATCTGGGCTGACAGTGGATACTCAGAAGGGCCTATTTGGGGTGGTCCTCTTCTTTAGGTATCCCCTTAGTGTCCCAAAGTAGCAACATCTCCATAAGATTTATCTAAGAGGGCTGTCTTCCTATATGAAATGTTTTGTCTGTTGAGCACTTGCTAGTGAATACTGTGTTTCTTCACTGTGAATGAGCTTTCTAGGAGTATTCAAAGTGTATTTCTTTGGAGAATGAGTGACATTTCTAGGTGTGTATAGGAATATTTGGCTGATGAGGTTGGCAAATTATTTTCTGGAGATGTACAATTCTGCAGTTTTAGAGAATCTCTATATTCATGTTTTGGAAATATTTCTGTGTCTGTTTCCATTTATGTGTGGAAATTATGTACCTATTGATTCATATATAGAGATTCATATATGCATGGTTTTTCATGTGTATTGATATTGCCACATTCAAGCAAGATAATTATTTTTGTGTTTTGTGTGCAGGCACACAAGTGGTTAGGTGTATGCTCATGGATTTGTGGGTGTGTGTGTTTAGAATCTGTGTGCATACAAGATGCTCAGGAATTGTGTTTGTTTTTATTGTAGCATGTAATTCTCAAAGATTTTGGTGACATCAGTAGAATGTGTGGTTTGGGTATATTACGTTTAGTCTCATGCATTTGAGAAGTCTAGGTTGTTGGTGGCTGAGTGTGTCTTGAACTCATGGGGCTCTGGGATGAGTACTGTGGCAGGTACAAGAGGTTCATTGTGTACTTGGAAGTCGATTGTGTCTTTGGGTGTTGTGGAAAATATATGTATTTTAAGAACTGGGATTTCGTGTGGGTCCCTCTCTTATAGTGCAAGAGATGACTGGTTGCATACTGTTTGGTTTTTCAGAGTCTGTTCCTATATGGTATTCATTGGGTATATATGGGCACTGTATATGTTGCATAGGTACATGTCCCTCCCTTGTTCATGTATGCATAATTTTGGGAATGCACATGAGCATTTAGGATGAATAGGGTATTTTTTCTGCAAAAAATCACATAGTAACAGGCGGTGTTCCTTTGTATTTAGGTTGGAGAAATTGGTTGTACACATGTTTAGAACTATGCAGTGTTTTTGTCTGGAGACATTAACGTTATTTTGTTTGTGTGTTTGAGATTGGAATTCAGTTTAGTATCCTGGGGCAGGTGAATTTTGTACACATATTCTTCATGGACTGGAGCTGCCAGGAACTTGCTGTGGTAACTGATGCTGCTCATTCCTTTCTGTTTGGTGTTCAGTGGTTCTGGTCATTAGATTGAAATTAATCTTGAGATAGATGTACCTCATGCACTAAAAGTCAAAACTTTCTTACCTACCTCTGGATTATATCTTACTAAATGTTTACACATACACCTCTAATGTGTGTTTCTGTTCTGCATGTGTGTGCACCATTTTTATGATCAGGCATCTGTGTGAAGTAAACATATTTGAGCAACAATGTGTTCATATCTTAGAGAGTCTACATGTATTGTGAGTGGGACATCAGGGATCCTTTTGGGAAGGCATTGACCCTGTTCATTCTGATCCACTCTATTGCTCCTAACTGGGTTGGTTCATTCTTCAGGGACAAAGAAACTGCATGTCTGTTGATTTCTGGCTCTTTCTCATGCAGGTGGATTCAGTACTGTATGCTCCTTGGGCAGGTAGTTTCCTGTTCAGCATGTGGGTGGTCCAGGCATCTCAGTCATAAGCTGACTGTGAGGAACAGAAACTTTTAAATAGGTATCATGTTCGTGTTGGGCAACAGGCATAAATTTGTCAGGTTTCTTGGACAGGAGATGAGATGGAAAAGTCCTCTTTTGTGCCAACACCATGAGAATCAGCTGGGCAGCCACAGATGCTGTTCGTTCCTCTGAGGCTAAGCTGGTGGATGAAAACACTGTTCTCCACAATGTGGAGCTAGTGAAAACCTGAAGAACCTCTATGGCACTACCATCTGTGCCCTGGATGTTGTTTGCTGGTGGAGGTCAGGTAATCCTTTCCTGTGGAAACCTGAGGCTTCAGGGACCTCCAGGGACCCCAAAGCTCAGAGATTTAGTTTTCTGTTTTGATAGCTACAGAGGCCCATGTGTTAGTATCAAGAGTGTTTTTTGGGCACAGTGGTGTACTCCTGTAATCCCAGGGGCTTCGGAGGTTGAGGAAGGAGGATTGCAGGTTCAAAACCAGACTCAGCAACTTAGGTAGACTTGTCTCAAAAAATAAATAAATACATAAAATAAAAAAGACTGGCGATGTTGCTCAGTGGTTAAGCACACCTGGATTAAAAAAAAAATGTTCTCAGTTACATGGATGTTAGAAGCTGGACAGAAAACAGAAAGTGCACCCTATCTATAGCCCTGGTCAGACTGTCCTATATTTCTTTCACTTGCCTGACATTTGTGTACAAGTATGAACTATGTTCCTGGTATAGGGTAGATACTGAGAAAATATTTGTCAAATGAATGAATAGATACTAGATGCTTACTTCCCCTCCCTCCCTTTTCCCTGTTCTTCCTTCTTTCTTTCCTTTCTTCTTTCATACTAGGCATTGAACCCAGGGGGGCTTCACCACTGTGCTACATTCCCAGTTACCTTTATTTTTAAAATTTTGAAACAGTCTTACTAAGTTGCTGAGGTTCTATCTAAGTTGCTGAGGCTGACCTTGAATTTGCAATCCCCCTGCCTCAGCCTCCCATGTTGCTGGGGACTACCGTAGCACCCAGCTCACTTGATCATCCTCTCTCTCTCTCTCTCTCTCTCTCTCTCTCTCTCTCTCTCTCTCTCTCTTTTCTTCTTTCTCTTGATCCTATCTACGATTCATCACCCGGCTCTTCTTTGGAAAGAAAAACACACTATTTTGGATAGGTTAATCTGCAAAAATGATTTGTGAATGGGTGAAATCAACACATCTCCCAGTGAAGTGGTTTGTGCCAGGGAATTTTATGCCCTGCTTCCCTTTGCTCAGTCTTCTTCCACTCGTTTTCTGACAAATCAATCCAGGCCTCTCTATTATAGAGGATCTTCCAAAGGAAAAAAGTCAACAAGGAGGTAATCAGAAAAACTTTGGATGGGTGGCAACATTCCTAAGATGCCATGGTCTGACAAGTGAGGGACTTTGGGGAAGCCCCATGCCTACACTTGACTCTCATCTGCCACCAGGATCAGCATCTGATCTGCTTCCATGTGCCCCTTACCTTGCCTTCCAAGGGTGCCTCTCTGAAATGATTCCGCCTAGGAGAGCAATCTGATATGTAAATCCACAGAGCAGTTCCAGTGAATGCAAACTGGTTACATTAAGGATTGGGGTTCTGTTTATTGACAGGGTCATGGCCTCTCCTGGTTATGACCCCCGAGGGACCCTGGCATGGAAACAGGATTTATAATGTAACACTAACAATAACACACTAGAGACAACCGTGACAGGGCCCATTTCTCCTACATGCTGCAGCTGGCTCCCCAGGATGAAGGCAGAGCTGGAAGCAGGCAGGGCGGGCACAGGAGCAGGAGACAAAGGAGCAAGGACAGAGTCCATGTGACTGGAGCTCCCAGGGCCTGGGTTCCAGCTCTGGCTTCTGAGGTCCCTGTAGTTGGAGGATTCACTCCCTGTCTTCATGAAACTTCATGACCTTATTGTCACTCCACAGCTCTAGAGGAACCACTGCCTTCTGCTCACCTCCCAACCATGGCACATGGACCCTCTCTACAGAGAGCAAACCTGCTCTGCTGTCACCTCATTTTCATCCTTTGCTTGTGAATTATTCAGTTTTTTTCTTTATGGGGTTGGGGAGGTAAAGAAGCAGGATAAAGATGGGAATAGAAAACTGAAGTTCAAAGATTTTTTAATACATAGGAAGACTGGATGAAAACAGAACAAGGCATTTCTTCCATTTCTCTTGCTTTTTGAAGGAGAATTTGGGAGACTGTGAAATATTTTGACAGGGTTCAAGGGGTCCCCTAAATCCCACCATATTGGAAACTCCCTCTTCCAGTATGTCATCAGGGGTTTCTTTTCTTGCCTACCTGGAATGAGAAATCCTTGTGAACATACAGGATCTGACACAGGGCCATCATTCATTGGCAGACAAATGTAGTGTTTAGGAGAATAACCATAGTCTCTGCCTTTTTTTTTCACACCTGCATTTCCCTTCTCATCTATCCAATAGGAAAGTACCAGAGAAATGAGATTCTGGAATAGCCTGGCATGCATTCAGTGGTACTTTCCAAGGGGAAATGGTTCAGAAACTTTTTCTCCATCATGCAGTCTGGGAGGGTCAACTTCCTTGAAGTGAGGTGTCCTGAACCACAACAGTTGGCAGGTCCTCAATGGTCTCAAATGAGGCCCTCCCTTTTGGTGATCCTCAGTTCCTGACAAGCTTTCTTTTGTGATGCCAATGTTTATCCAAGCCTGGTTGGTGTTCCAGAGGTTCCTCGTGGGCACCAAGCACTTCTTTTGCAGTAAAGTCTTGTCCTTTGAATTTACAATCTTGAAGGAGAAACCAACTAACTCAGTGCCAATTACATAATTCCAGAGATGGTGGTCTTGACACTGCCTATATGTCCTTAACATTTTGTTTACAGAGAAAGGCTACAAAGTTTTCCCTGGTCATTTGTCGGTAGTAGCTGTCACACCCAGGGAAAATGTGGAGGCTTCATTCTTAATCAATTTGCCATCTCACCAATTTCCTGTGCTTGATTATTAGAATTCAAATGAACAAGAATTTACTGGGCCTTCTCCCTGTACTATGTGGAGATTTGAAGCACAGAATGGCAGATCCTATGAACTCTTTTGATGGCACATGTAGCAGAAAAGATGGTTTGACAACTAAATGTGATTTTCTTCATGACTCAAAATACGACCACTCATATACAAACTCACAACCACTTCAATGTTCATTTGCACCTTGCTCATTAGCCATCCTAGACTAACATAACTCACAGATGTGTTTTCCTTCTGTGTATTTCACCTTTATAAAACATTGCCCTGCATCTTATTTTGTACAACTGCATTTTATTGTGGCTCCTTAGTTCATGCATATGGTTTATTTCCTTCAAGGAAGTATTTGACCCTTGAGGACAGAAGCTTTAGGAATGTTCTCATCCTATGCTGGCACAGTTCTCAGCAGGTTGGGTCATTTGTGCTTCATCACAGCAGGTAGATAAAGCATGATGGCCACACAAGGGTATCATGATGTCTGGAAACTCAGCATTAGTTCAGAATTATAACCACAGATTTCCAAAAGACAGTCAAAGAAGAGAGTCCAGATTACTGGTAAGTAATTTAGATATCAATTGCCTCATGTTTGCATGAAAAGTACATGATGATGCTCTCTCTCTCTCTCTCTCTCTCTCTCTCTCTCTCTCTCTCTCTCTCTGCTTTTCTTTTTCTCTCCCCCTCTTTTCTCTCCCTTTTCTTTTTTGTAAAAATAAAGACAAAAGGTAGTGGAAGTCTTCATTGTCAGAGTTCAAAGCCTTTGCTAAACCTTTGACATGTAACAGTGTGTCCCCCTCCCCTTCCTCTGCACCCTCATCTCACTTGCAAGGGCAAAAGCTTAGAGAGATAACCATATCAGGCAGAATAAATGAAGCTTGCTTCCTTCTAAATTTGCTTCCTCCTACACAGTAGGGCTATGCACCCTGGGGTTGCATGCACTTTACCCCAGATGGCTCTCTTTTGACTTTTAGATAGCGGGCTAGACAGGGTAGATGAATTCACACATTTTCTAGACAGAAATCATGAAACTTGGAACCAGAAAGATCTAACAGAAAATCTCTAACATTCTCATTTTATAAGTAAAGAAATTGAGACCTGGAAAACTTTGATTAGTTATCTAAAATTTGAGTTAGATAGAGACAGAACAGGTACCCCAAACCAGAATTTTCTTAAAACTGAGGCTGATATTCTTTCTGTCTTTACACAAAGGCTTGGAAATTATATATTTTAGCAATGTAAGTTCAGACAGTGGACATCTTCAGTCTCCAAGTAGACCAAAATCTCCTATATATTCCTCAGGGAAACACAGAAATGTTTGTCCTCCTCCATCCTGCCTTGCAGGGTATCCGCAGGAAATGCTTTCTCTATGATTTGGGGTCTGGGTGAAAGAGAAGCAGCTAGGTTCTTTTGAGGGTGGGGCCTGGGGCCTTTGCACTGGGCTCTCCCATTCCCATTCATTATCCAGGATTTGAATAGTGCAGACTGTCTCTTCTTAGAGGCTAATCAAGTTGCACTCTTTTACCGTAAGATAACACAGTGACAGAGGAAAGGCCATTGGAGACAGGGCCCCATTTCTGAGGAAGAAGAATATGCTGCTCCTAACTTTGTCATTTGGGGATATCCGAAAGAGTGTCCAAAACACCCTTCAGAGAAACAGAAATTCTCCTGGGGAAGTTCCTTACTTTATGTCTTTAGCGGATTTTAGAGAATAATATAAAGAAAAATGAAAATGATATTAAAAATTGTAATAGTCCAATAGGAATTGGAAATGTGGATGAAATGGAACTTGGGAAAGGAAACTAGTCCCAAATCTTGACTTTTTCTACCCTCCACCTCAGGGATAGGCATGTGGGTCTCCCTCATCCAACATCTGTGCTCTCTGGAAGATCAGCAGAGGTTAGTAAGGCCTCTTTCTTTCAACTGCCACCATCTTGAGGAAGCAAATCTCTCCTCCAGAGTTGACATAGTATGCCTCCCATGTCACCAGGGTGGGGGCCTCACAGTCTCAAGATAGGAGCTATCCTCTTATATCATAGTTCCTCACTTTGGGGGCTGAGCAAGGATTCTCACAGTTCTGGCCAAACTTCTACAGGGATCAATGAGTTTGCCTGTCATGCTGCTCATGGACACCTGTGGCCCTCCCATGCAAACCTGCTATGAGTTCTTGGAGTGCATTCTTGTCCCACACACTTGGCCTCTTGGGTCCTCCTGAGGCAGGAGAGCCTCCCACTCGCTGGCTCACCACTCTGCCTGTGCGCTTCCCAGTTGACTAGGGCAATTTTTTAGAAAACTATTTTTAGAACTTGTAACCTGAGAATAAACACAGTACACCAGATGATGGTGTTTTTCTGGGGCAACTCAGCTGAGGAGCATTTGTTTAAAGAGAAAGGTGAAATACCCAACCTTGCTGTTTGGCCTTGGGATCACTTTGCAGATTGCTGGGTTTTACTCCCTCTAGGCACATGATTTAAGAAGACAGCATGATGCCTTGATCCAGGTGAGAAAGACTCGAATAGAATTTTTGAGAGAACTCAATCTTACTTTACATGTATGCTTCTAGTTTAATGACAAGTAAAGATGGAGTCAATACTACATTCGTGAGCACAAATGTGTTAATAATAGTAGAGAATTTTCTCTGCATCTTTTTCTTATCCCTGGAAAGACTGATTAGTAAATAGAACTCTATTTTGAGAATCCTGAGGCTAAAGTGAAATTCTGGATATCTTTGTTTAAATAAAATTTATTCCCTAAGAAAAAATCTGCATGTGATAGAAGGAACTGTTAGGGTACATTTTGTACTATGTATTTCTTTCCAAAATTAGGGCCAACAGTACTGCCAGCTGCATAGAGGAGAAAGAGGACAAGTTAGAGGGTGTCTCATGGGTCTAATGTTGAGGGGAAAACAGAAAGAAGGAAACAGCCATGGAACTTTCTGATTATAAGACTCGAGGGACCAGACAGCACATTAGTAATTGACACCAAGCTGGTCTTTCTCTGGAAGTTTTGGTAACATTCTTTAATCTTTGTGTCTTCGTGAATTTGGTTCATCCTTAAAAAAGAAACAGGAAAAAAAACTGTTTTTTTTTTTTCTAGACCAGTGAATTCTAGGATTCTGTAACCAAGTGCCATAAGATTTCTTGGACTCAGAAAGTGAAAAAGTTTTCATTGACCTGGAGACCTTAGTCCTATGATCAAAAAGCTCATCAGTGTGGAAAATAACCGATGGACAAAGATCTTGTCAGATTGTAAATGACTGGATTTCTCCTATGACTTGTGTTTTACTAATGTCTAAGATACAGAGTAAAACCAAAAGGACAGTGGGTGACAAGAGGGAAAATGTGTGCAGTCCTTGATCAGTTAGATCATGCTCATATCTCTCAGCCCATTTTTAGTCAGACTTTGTAAATGATGGAATTGCACTCGTTCATTGAATAGAAAACATTCCATTCACAAATGCTTCAGCTAAACCGACAATTGATTCATTATGAGTTCTTTTGCTGAAGGGTTGCTTTTCCAGAGCAACAGCCTCTTCTTTGACTACCCCTTTCTCTGTATTCTCATTCACTGTTTTTGCATATTTTTCCTTATAGATTATCAAACTTCTAGTAACTGCTGGTGTGGAAACCAGAAGTCTCCTTCCCAATGGTCTGTGATCACCAAATGATAGTTTTTTTCCTTTAAAGGAAACATTTTGGTGATAATTTTCCTGCATGCAAATGGTCTGTTTTCCTTTGCTGCCATAGAATGGAAAAACATACACACTATCTGACTTTGGATGCAAAAACCATCTCTAGTTGAAAACCACTGTTTTAAGGAAGAGGAGAGATGTTTGGAGTAATAAATAGTTCAGTTTTTTTTTTTTTTTTTTTTTTTTGCAGCAGTTACAGAGAACCTATAATTGTGGAATAGTCCCATAGAAATCCATGGTGAATAAAAATTAAATTTCTTTCTTCAGGTAACTGCTATTCTAGCATATGTGTGAGAAAAAGATAGTAAACACAGAAATAAATGTATTAGGAGGATTCCAGATGTTGAAGAACATAGTGAAGACCATAAAACAAGGTAATGAACCACAGTAACCAGATCAGGTTTGACAACACAGTATGGGGACCACAGAGAGCTCTCAGTGCGACATTGCATCCTGGTTGATTTGATCTAGAATCTAAATAGATAAAGAATTGCTGCTGGTGTTCATGGTGGGGGTGGTGGTATCAAGAAGGAGAGGGACATGACGAAGGACATGGCTACAGAAATTTTCTCTGACAGTCATCAGTATGTAAGGATTTCCGGAAAATTGCAAAGCCTTGGAAGATAGCAAATTATTCAGGATGTTGTAATTATCAAGGAAAGAGAAAATAAAATACTGAACTATTTTGTGGCAGTGAAAATAGAAAGAAATGAGGGAAATTGCACTTAAGGAATTTACAGGGGAGACTGCATGGTATTTATTAATCTATTATTTTTATGTTTGTGCTTTTGATGTTGGGGATGAAACTCAGGCCCTCACAAATACTAGGTAAGTACTTTACCACTGAGCTCAGGCCCAAAACTTTTAAATTGAATAGATCATTAAAGAAATGAAACCTTATGGAATTTTGCCACATATCAACATTAAAACAAACCATCAACTGTGAATTCTCCTGTGTGGAATAAAAGATTGCATGGAAGGGCAGTCAGATCACATCCCAGAATGAAGTGCAGCCCGCTAGGTTGAGGACTTGCAGTTTTGTGAACACATCCTCACTGAATTGTCTTATTTTGAACCAGCAGCTGTCATATGTAGGTCTGATGTTATTCTAAGAGCAGTATTTAATAACCCATGGGTTCCAGGCTTACCTGAAAACGTGATAGGCTATGTGTCCAGATGAAAAAAGTAGATGAGGTTACTCCAGAGTGTCTATTTGGATGAGCAAGTTTTTGAGGGACTCATTAACAAGAATGAGAAAAACAATAACAATAACAATGAAACCCCAAGAAGAAGAAGAGAGAACTATGAATTAAAGGCAGTACATCTGGTCTGAAAGCTGATGAATTCAAGACATCTGAGAACCATCCCTGATGAGATGTCTGATGAGCAGCTGTAGGCATAATAATGAGATTAAGAATAAGAGGATGATAAATATAGATTTTGGAATTATTCCAATGAAAATAATTGAAGCTGTACAGTGGGCATAATCTCAAAGGGAGAAAGGGAGAGGAGAGTAAACTAGAGTCAGAACATTGGTCAAAAGTGTCAGGCAAGAGTTATCAGAACCCAAATTATAGAGGAAATCAAAAATAGTCAAAGGGTTTAACAAATCTGAACAGCCAGTTGTATGGGAATGAAGTTGTAATTCAGGATGTTGGTGGGTAGAACACTGAGGCAAAACTATTAACATCCTCCTTCTGGATAATTGTAAAAGTAAGGGATTACTTTATTTGT
Source organism: Sciurus carolinensis (assembly GCF_902686445.1). NCBI lineage: Eukaryota > Metazoa > Chordata > Mammalia > Rodentia > Sciuridae > Sciurus > Sciurus carolinensis. The sequence continues at coordinate 36,956 of NW_025920428.1, forward strand.
TAGTAAGATAAATGAAAGGACTGAAGATATTTTATATGTTAGTATGATGGGGGAATCTTTTTTTTTTTTTGAACAATGGCAATTGAAATACATTTATAACTAGGAGAGAAGTTCCTGTTACCTGAGAAAAAGAAACAAACAACAAAACTCAGAACCTGGGTGGAGAGGTGAAAGGACCTGGGTGAGGAGTTAGAGGGATTGATTTTGACAATGAAGGGGTCACCTCTCTCTTAAGTGAAGGAAGAATCATTGTGTGGATGAAGTTGCTGAGGTAGCAAGGTAGCAAGAAGATAATGATCACAGGTGAAGAGAAAAGCTGAGCAAGAAGCTCCCACAGACTACTGCAGCGACCTGCTATAAGACAGGAGGGAGGAACTGTGAAGAGTGAAACAGTTTAGAACAGCCCTTTGGAAATAAGAGCTGAGAAAGCACCCTTAGGTGTGAGGGGTCCGCTGACTATAGATGATGTGTATACTTATTATGGATCAAATTGGCACAGTGATGTGGAGTTTTAAGTTAGACTTGGCTACTGGGGTATAGAAAAAGAGCAAATGGGAATCACACATTAGCTGTAAAGGCAAGAAGAAAAGTCATGGATATGAGTTCAGAGTTTTGGAGAGAGGCCTTAGTAAAGTCACTACAGAACCAGAAATGTATCAGGACAAATGGGAAAAAAATTGAGGGACAGCAGGTCACACTGAAGGGTAGAGCATGTTCCAGGGGTTTAATTAACACCACCATGACTTTATTGAGATCAGAAGGGATGAGTCCCAAGATTAAGCACAATGCCACGTCAATTTTGTGCTTAATCATTTTGATCCAAGTGGTTATTAGAACATGCAAGGTACCTGAACTCATGGATCTGTACAGAGGAGAACAAGGCAAGGGGAGATGTGAAATAAAGGGAATGTGCAGGGAAAATTCTAGGGGGGATGATGATACTTGGAGGGATGTGATGCTAGGCAGCTGTGGGTACCATGCTCCCAGTGGGATAGTAGGTTCTCGAAGTAAAAATCCTTGCAGATGAGACCTGAGTGACCAGGTAGGTTCGCTCTGTCACAAGAGTTCTCAAGACATTCTTGTGCTCTGGAGTGGAGATAAAAGGGAGACAGACATCAAGGGCAGGTTAAAGACTTGATTCGAACAACTGATGGCCCTTTTTACTCATGAGGAAGATTCTAGAAGAGTAGGTCTTGAAAGGGGTGAGGGTTGTTAGATAATGAATTCTCTTTTGCCATGTTCATTTTAAGATGTCATAATGTCATCCTGAAGATGATTTTAAGGAAGAAGAAAACATGAATGAAGATTTGTGAGATTTAAGATCAGAGAGTCTTAAAAGTAAAAAGCCTCAACTTGCAATATAGGTAGTCAATATCATCCCTAGTAGGGTGTTATAGGATAAATGAACAACAACAAAAAGCACCTTGAAATGAAATTTCAAGGAATGAACTGGTTTTCCTAATGACATCCTAAAGTCTAAAGGATGGGAGAAGGATATGGTGGTAGGGCATATACACAGTCTCAAGGAAGCAATTGATGGGGATTAAATATGCTTAATTGACAATAAGTACATTGATATTTGGGCAATTAAGTAAAGATGCTTTTTAACATAGAATACATAAAAGAATAAAATGTGTAGGCATTGATAGATGCTGCATTAGCTTAAAGTTTTGCTAACCATTAAATACAGCATTCTATTGATGAGTGTTAAGAAAGAGTCTGTTACAAACAGAACATAGCAGAGAACTCAGAAGATTCAACCTTCAGCTTTAATTCTCACAAGTTCAACCTAAGATATTTTCCTTTCCGCATCTGCTCCTGTATGTGCTCCAAGATCAGTTTTGGGCTAATATTTCTCTAAGCAAACATGTGATTCTAATGAAATTTGCTGAATTTCAAACAGCCACACATGTATGAAAGCTGCCCAACTCAGATATTTGTGGAATGCTGAAAAACTCATGCGTCCAGAAATACAAAGGAGCCAGGCAGGCAAAATCCACAAGTTTCCCACAAGAATCATCACAATCTGGAATTCACAGGGTCCTATGGAAGATGGCACCAACAGAGGATGAATACTTAGGTAAAAATATCTAACAAATAAAGAGAAATTTGACACAGTCAATTCTTGTCAATCATGCTGTGTTTCATGAAGTCACCACAATTAGAGAATAATGAAAAATTATTCAATAATGAACAATGAACCTTAGGGGACCAAGGGGGGATTGGTCCTATGAGTTGCTATCATATCATTTTTTTGTCGGTTGATCAAAAAGTAACCTAAACTCATGTGTATTTCTAGTTAAATATACCTTACTTAATCTTGATTGTTAATTATTTAACATTGAATTCATGGCCAACAGCACAATAATTCACACCTGAATGAAGTTTACCTAGTAAACACATTCCTCTTCTACTGCCTTCTTGCATGTAAGAACAGGGGACAGTACCTCAGCAGACATTGGGGGCCATTTAAAAAGGGAAATTGGCAACAACAAATGCAGAAATGTGAACAACATGGAATGAAATATGTGCAAAAAGGATATGTGTTTACATTATGAGAACCAAAACAAGAATGCAGAGTTTTCCCCTTTGACCTCAGCTGGGGACTGAGATGTCAGAAAATTCAAATTTTTTGCAACTTTGTCTATGAATTGCTGAAAATCTTCCTCCAATACTGATTTTGGTGCTGCAAACAAATTTTAACAAATTGGTAAGTTCACAAATATGAATCCACAAATAATGAGGGGCGTCTCGCCGAGCCACTCTACTTCACAAAGTTCTCTGCATTCTGGGGCACCCCATCCAGGATGCCTCCCCAATGGGAGAAACTCACCCGGCGGCTTTGAGTTGGTCCCAAGTCACTCACTATCTCCTCTTTTGAATCTTGAGTCCTGGAGCAACATGAAATGCAGCCACCCTCTGGTCTGCCATCTTGAAAACCCCCACAAACTCTTGATTGAAAGCCCTGGCATGTAGACAATAGGAAAGAGGCAAACTAGAAGTAGACTAAGTCTTACTACATAAAATATCAAGTCTCCAGCTAAGCTCATCAGCCCACCTCACATTGTGTTTGCCTAGCATTACAAAAAGGGCTAAAGTGATCAGTATGTATGGTACCAGCAAGGAAAAAAGCAGCAACAAAAAACAAGAACAGAAACAATACAAAACAAAACCCTCTTTATAGGAAGGCAACACTATCTAAAGCAACAGAAGCAGACCCAAAGAGACTCAACTCTTGGTTATAAGACAGGGACTATAAAATAACTATGATTATTATGTTAAATAAAAATGGAGGGCTAGGGATATTGCTCAGTTGGTAGAGTGCTTGCCTTGCGTGTGCAAGGACCAGGGTTCAATCCCTAGCACCAAAAACAAACACACACACACACACACACACAAAAAGAGTAAAATGGAAAATTTCAGCAGAGTGCTGAATCTGTAAATAAGAATCTAATGTAAATTCTAGAACTGATAGATGTAATAACTGAAAATAAGAATGCAATAGATGAGTGTGATAGAAATTTAGACACAATAATGTACTGGGATAGAGAACAGTTGAAAGTATGCACTTTGAACAGAAAACAGGATGGGAACTAAGGAAAACAACATGAGAAATACATGGGGTATTGGATTTATAAGGCTGGCATACCTGTATTCAGGGTCCCAGAAGGAAAGGAGGGAGAGTATGGAACAGAAGCAATTTTTGAAGAAATATTGGAAGAGAATTTTCTACAACTGACTGAAGATATCAAATCAAAGATTTCAGAAACTTATCAATCACACTCATAATGTTTTCTGTGCATATATTAAAACTTCTGTAAAGTTGGACACAGTGGCACATGCCTGTAATCCTAGCTACTAAGGAGACTGAGGCAGGAGGATTGCAAGTTCAAAGCCAGCCTCAGCAAAAGGGAAGCACTAAGCATCTCAGTGAGACCCTGTCTCTCAATAAAATACAAAATAGAGCTGGGGATGTGGCCCAGTGGTGGAGAGCCCCTGAGTCCAATCCCCAGTATGAAATAAATAAACAAATGAACAAACAAAAAGCAAACAAACAAACAAAACCAGAAACAAACTTCTCTAAAGATCAGGATAAAATTCAAAAGCAGACAGAGATTATAAATGTGTGTATTACATTCAGAGGAGTAGCAGTAAGCATAATGGCTAACATGCCTGAAGAGCAATAAAACCCAGAAGATAATGAAGTGACATCTTTAAAGTGCACGAAGAAAAAAAAAAAGAACAAAAAATTACTATTCTAGAATTCTCACTTAGTAAAAATGTACTTAAAGATGGACATGAATGAAATTCTTTTAGTCATACAATTTAATGATATTTTCCCAGAAAAACACTCAGATGCTCAGATTTGGCATGAAAATCATAACACACAAACTTAAAGGGTTAAATGGGTAAGGAGGTTTTAATGTCATCCTGCCCTAAGTAAGACCCCAAAGCCTTTGTATAATCCAACATGTGAAAATGAACCTCACAAATGATTGAGGTTGATTTTCCACCTACCTGGTGGAATGAAGTTTAGAGTTAGGATAGCAGTATTCATGTAAAATAGCCTTTTAACTCTAAATGGTGTGAGCACTTACTAAGAACTTCCAAGAGTACATATCTATTTTTCCTGAAATGAAGATTCCTACCATTGTATGTTTAAAAGTCACCTATTCGTTAAAAAATACATGATTTGTCTGTAAAAGTTCATGTTTTCCAGACTAATCATACTTTCTTCAATTTGTAAGTGTGTGTTATTTGGTATAGTAGCTATTCTTAAATACACACACATATCTTTTATGCTTTCTTGCAAACATAAAATTATTCTTGATA
>NW_025920428.1:42288-76177 GCF_902686445.1 Sciurus carolinensis
GGGGATTGGACTCAGGGGCTCTTCACCACTGGGCCACATCCCCAGCTCTATTTTGTATTTTATTGAGAGACAGGGTCTCACTGAGATGCTTAGTGCTTCCCTTTTGCTGAGGCTGGCTTTGAACTTGCAATCCTCTTGCCTCAGTCTCCTTAGTAGCTAGGATTACAGGCATGTGCCACTGTGCCCAACTTTACAGAAGTTTTAATATATGCATAGAAAACATTATGAGTGTGATTGATAAGTTTCTGAAATCTTTGATTTGATATCTTCAGTCAGTTGTAGAAAATTCTCTTCCAATATTTCTTCAAAAATTGCTTCTGTTCCATACTCTCCCTCCTTTCCTTCTGGAACCCTGAATACAGGTATGCCAGTCTTATAAATCCAGTACCCCATGTATTTCTCATGTTGTTTTCCTTAGTTCCCATCCTGTTTTCTGTTCGAAGTGCATACTTTCAACTGTTCTCTATCCCAGTACATTATTGTGTCTAATTTTCTATCGCACTCATCTATTGCATTCTTATTTTCAGTTATTACATCTATCAGTTCTAGAATTTACATTAGATTCTTATTCACAGATTCAGCACTCTGCTGAAATTTTCCATTTTACTCTTTGTGTGTGTGTGTGTGTGTGTTTGTTTTTGGTGCTAGGGATTGAACCCTGGTCCTTGCACACGCAAGGCAAGCACTCTACCAACTGAGCAATATCCCTAGTCCTCCATTTTTATTTAACATAATAATCATAGTTATTTTATAGTCCCTGTCTAATAACCAAGAGTTGAGTCTCTTTGGGTCTGCTTCTGTTGCTTTAGATAGTGTTGCCTTCCTATAAAGAAGGTTTTGTTTTGTTTTGTTTCTGTTCTTGTTTTTTGTTGTTGCTTTTTTCCTTGCTGGTACCATACATACTGATCACTTTAGCCCTTTTTGTAATGCTAGGCAAACACAATGTGAGGTGGGCTGATGAGCTTAGCTGGAGACTTGATATTTTATGTAGTAAGACAAATCTACTTCTAGTTTGCCTCTTTCCTATTGTCTACATGCCAGGGCTTTCAATCAAGAGTTTGTGGGGGTTTTCAAGATGGCAGACCAGAAGGTGGCTGCATTTCATGTTGCTCCAGGACTCAAGATTCAAAAGAGGAGATAGTGAGTGACTTGGGACCAACTCAAAGCCGCCGGGTGAGTTTCTCCCATTGGGGAGGCATCGCAGATGGGGCACCCCAGAACGCAGAGAACTTTGTGAAGTAGAGTGGCTCGGCGAGATGCCCCTCATTATTTGTGGATTCATATTTGTGAACTTACCAATTTGTTAAAATTTGTTTGCAGCACCAAAATCAATATTGGAGGAAGATTTTCAGCAATTCATAGACAAAGTTGCAAAAAATTTGAATTTTCTGACATCTCAGTCCCCAGCTGAGGTCAAAGGGGAAAACTCTGCATTCTTGTTTTGGTTCTCATAATATAAACACATATCCTTTTTGCACATATTTCATTCCATGTTGTTCACATTTCTGCATTTGTTGTTGGCGATTTCCCTTTTTAAATGGCCCCCAATGTCTGCTGAGGTACTGTACCCTGTTCTTACATGCAACAAGGCAGTAGAAGAGGAATGTGTTTACTAGGTAAACTTCATTCAGGTGTGAATTATTGTGCTGTTGGACATGAATTCAATGTTAAATAATTAACAATCAAGATTAAGTAAGGTATATTTAACTAGAAATACACATGAGTTTAGGTTACTTTTTGATCAACCGACAAAAAAATGATATGATAACAACTCATAGGACCAATCCCCCCTTGGTCCCCTAAGGGTCATTGTTCATTATTGAATAATTTTTCATTATTCTCTAATTGTGGTGACTTCATGAAACACAGCATGATTGACACGAATTGACTGTGTCAAATTTCTCTTTATTTGTTAGAGATTTTACCTAAGTATTCATCCTCTGTTGGTGCCATCTTCCATAGGACCCTGTGAATTCCAGATTGTGATGATTCTTGTGGGAAACTTGTGGATTTTGCCTGCCTGGCTCCTTTGTATTTCTGGACGCATGTGAGTTTTTCAGCATTCCACAAATATCTGAGTTGGGCAGCTTTCATACACGTGTGGCTGTTTGAAATTCAGCAAATTTCATTAGAATCACATGTTTGCTTAGAGAAATATTAGCCCAAGATCGGTTTGATCTTGGAGCACATACAGGAGCAGATGCGGAAAGGAAAGTATCTTAGGTTGAACTTGTGAGAATTAAAGCTGAAGGTTGAATCTTCTGAGTTCTCTGCTATGTTCTGTTTGTAACAGACTCTTTCTTAACACTCATCAATAGAATGCTATATTTAATGGTTAGCAAAACTTTAAGCTAATGCAGCATCTATCAATGCCTACACATTTTATTCTTTTATGTATTCTATGTTAAAAAGCATCTTTACTTAATTGCCCAAATATCAATGTACTTATTGTCAATTAAGCATATTTAATCCCCATCAATTGCTTCCTTGAGATTGTGTATATGCCCTACCACCATATCCTTCTCCCATCCTTTAGACTTTAGGATGTCATTAGGAAAACCAGTTCATTCCTTGAAATTTCATTTCAAGGTGCTTTTTGTTGTTGTTCATTTATCCTATAACACCCTACTAGGGATGATATTGACTACCTATATTGCAAGTTGAGGCTTTTTACTTTTAAGACTCTCTGACCTTAAATCTCACAGATCTTCATTCATGTTTTCTTCTTCCTTAAAATCATCTTCAGGATGACATTATGACATCTTAAAATGAACATGGCAAAAGAGAATTCATTATCTAACAACCCTTACCCCTTTCAAGACCTACTCTTCTAGAATCTTCCTCATGAGTAACAAGGGCCATCAGTTGTTCAAATCAAGTCTTTAACCTGCCCTTGATGTCTGTCTCTCTTTTATCTCCACTCCAGAGCACAAGAATGTCTTGAGAACTCTTGTGACAGAGTGAACCTACCTGGTCACTCAGGTCTCATCTGCAAGGATTTTTACTTCGAGAACCTACTATCCCACTGGGAGCATGGTACCCACAGCTACCTAGCATCACATCCCTCCATGTATCATCATCCCACCTAGAATTTTCCCTGCACATTCCCTTTATTTCACATCTCCCCTTGCCTTGTTCTCCTCTGTACAGATCCATGAGTTCAGGTACCTTGCATGTTCTAATAACCACTTGGATCAAAATGATTAAGCACAAAATTGATATGGCATTGTGCTTAATCTTGGGACTCATCCCTTCTGATCTCAATAAAGTCATGGTGGTGTTAATGAAACCCCTTGAACATGCTCTACCCTTCAGTGTGACCTGCTGTCCCTCAATTTTTTTTTCCCATTTGTCCTGATACATTTCTGGTTCTGTAGTGACTTCACTAAGGCCTCTCTCCAAAACTCTGAACTCATATCCATGACTTTTCTTCTTGCCTTTACAGCTAATTTGTGATTCCCGTTTGCTCTTTTTCTATATCCCAGTAGCCAAGTCTAACTTAAAAACTCCACATCACTGTGCCAATTTGATCCACAATAAGTATACACATCATCTATAGTCAGCGGACCCCTCACACCTAAGGGTGCTTTCTCAGCTCTTATTTCCAAAGGGCTGTTCTAAACTGTTTCACTCTTCACAGTTCCTCCCTCCTGTCTTATAGCAGGTCGCTGCAGTAGTCTGTGGGAGCTTCTTGCTCAGCTTTTCTCTTCACCTGTGATCATTATCTTCTTGCTACCTTGCTACCTCAGCAACTTCATCCACACAATGATTCTTCCTTCACTTAAGAGAGAGGTGACCCCTTCATTGTCAAAATCAATCCCTCTACCTCCTCACCCAGGTACCTTCACCTCTCCACCCAGGTTCTGAGTTTTGTTGTTTGTTTCTTTTTCTCAGGTAACAGGAACTTCTCTCTTAGTTATAAATGTAATTCAATTGCCATTGTTCAAAAAAAAAATTCCCCCATCATACTAACATATAAAATATCTTCAGTCCTTTCATTTATCTTACTAACAAATAAAGTAATCCCTTACTTTTACAATTATCCAGAAGGAGGATGTTAATAGTTTTGCCTCAGTGTTCTACCCACCAACTTCCTGAATTACAACTTCATTCCCATACAACTGGCTGTTCAGATTTGTTAAACCCTTTGACTATTTTTGATTTCCTCTATAATTTGGGTTCTGATAACTCTTGCCTGACACTTTTGTCCAATGTTCTGACTCTAGTTTACTCTCCTCTCCCTTTCTCCTTTGAGATTATGCCCACTGTACAGCTTCAATTATTTTAATTGGAATAATTCCAAAATCTATATTTATCATCCTCTTATTCTTAATCTCATTATTATCCCTACAGCTGCTCATCAGACATCTTACCATGGATGGTTCTCAGATGTCTTGAATTCATCAGCTTTCAGTCCAGATGTACTGCCTTTAATTCATAGTTCTCTCTTCTTCTTCCTGGGGTTTCATTGTTATTGTTATTGTTTTTCTCATTCTTGTTAAAGAGTCCCTCAAAAACTTGCTCATCCAAATAGACACTCTGGAGTAACCTCATCTACTTTTTTCATCTGGACACATAGCCTATCACGTTTTCAGGTAAGCCTGGAACCCATAGGTTATTAAATACTGCTCTTAGAATAACATCAGACCTACATATGACAGCTGCTGGTTCAAAATAAGACAATTCAGTGAGGATGTGTTCACAAAACTTCAAGTCCTCAACCTAGCGGGCTGCACTTCATTCTGGGATGTGATCTGTCTGCCCTTCCATGCAATCTTTTTTTTCCACACAGGAGAATTCACAGTTGATGGTTTGTTTTAATGTTGATATGTGGCAAAATTCCATAAGGTTTCATTTCTTTAATGATCTATTCAATTTAAAAGTGTTGGGCCTGAGCTCAGTGGTAAAGTACTTACCTAGTATTTGTGAGGGCCTGAGTTTCATCCCCAACATCAAAAGCACAAACATAAAAGTAATAGATTAATAAATACCATGCAGTCTCCCCTGTAAATTCCTTAAGTGCAATTTCCCTCACTTCTTTCTATTTTCACTGCCACAAAATAGTTCAGTATTTTATTATCTCTTTCCTTGATAATTACAACATCCTGAATAATTTGCTATCTTCCAAGACTTTGCAATTTTCCGGAAATACTTACATACTGATGACTGTCAGAGAAAATTTCTGTAGCCATGTCCTTGGTCATGTCCCTCTCCTTCTTGATACCACCACCCCCACCACGAACACCAGCAGCAATTCTTTATCTCTTTAGATTCTAGATCAAATCAACCAGGATGCAATGTCTAGCACTGAGAGCTCTCTGTGGTCCCCATACTGTGTTGTCAAACCTGATCTGGTTACTGTGGTTCATTACCTTGTTTTATGGTCTTCACTATGTTCTTCAACATCTGGAATCCTCCTAATACATTTATTTCTGTGTTTACTATCTTTTTCTCACACATATGCTAGAATTGCAGTTACCTGAAGAAAGAAATTTAACTTTTATTCACCATGGATTTCTATGGGACTATTCCACAATTATAGGTTCTCTGTAATTGCTGCAAAAAAAAAATAATTGAACTATTTATTACTCCAAACATCTCTCCTCTCCTTAAAACAGTGGTTTTCAACTAGAGATGGTTTTTGCATCCAAAGTCAGATAGTGTGCATGTTTTTCCATTCTATGGCAGCAAAGGAAAACAGACCATTTGCATGCAGGAAAATTATCACCAAAATGTTTCCTTTAAAGGAAAAAAACTATCATTTGGTGATCACAGGCCATGGGGAAGGAGACTTCTGGTTTCCCCACCAGCAGTCACTAGAAGTTTGATAATCTATAAGGAAAAATATGCAAAAACAGTGAATGAGAATACAGAGAAAGGGGTAGTCAAAGAAGAGGCTGTTGCTCTGGAAAAGCAACCCTTCAGCAAAAGAACTCATAATGAATCAATTGTCGGTTTAGCTGAAGCATTTGTGAATGGAATGTTTTCTACTCAATGAACGAGTGCAATTCCATCATTTACAAAGTCTGACTCAAAATGGGCTGAGAGATATGAGCATAATCTAACTGATCAAGGACTGCACACATTTTCCCTCTTGTCACCCACTGTCCTTTTGGTTTTACTCTGTATCTTAGACATTAGTAAAACACAAGTCATAGGAGAAATCCAGTCATTTACAATCTGACAAGATCTTTGTCCATCAGTTATTTTCCACACTGATGAGCTTTTTGATCATAGGACTAAGGTCTCCAGGTCAATGAAAACTTTTTCACTTTCTGAGTTCAAGAAATCTTATGGCACTTGGTTACAGAATCCTAGAATTCACTGGTCTAGAAAAAAAAAACAGTTTTTTTTTCCTGTTTCTTTTTTAAGGATGAACCAAATTCATGAAGACACAAAGATTAAAGAATGTTACTAAAACTTCCAGAGAAAGACCAGCTTGGTGTCAATTACTAATGTGTTGTCTGATCCCTCGAGTCTTATAATCAGAAAGTTCCATGGCTGTTTCCTTCTTTCTGTTTTCCCCTCAACATTAGACCCATGAGACCCCCTCTAACTTGTCCTCTTTCCCCTCTATGCAGCTGGCAGTACTGTTGGCCCTAATTTTGGAAAGAAATACATAGTACAAAATGCACCCTAACAGTTCCTTCTATCACATGCAGATTCTTTCTTAGGGAATAAATTTTATTTAAACAAAGATATCCAGAATTTCACTTTAGCCTCAGGATTCTCAAAATAGAGTTCTATTTACTAATCAGTCTTTCCAGGGATAAGAAAAAGATGCAGAGAAAATTCTCTACTATTATTAACACATTTGTGCTCATGAAAGTAGTATTGACTCCATCTTTACTTGTCATTAAACTAGAAGCATACATGTAAAATAAGATTGAGTTCTCTCGAAAATTCTATTCGAGTCTTTCTCACCTGGATCAAGGCATCATGCTGTCTTCTTAAATCATGTGCCTAGAGGGAGTAAAACCAAGCAATCTGCAAAGTGATCCCAAGACCAAACAGTAAGGTTGGGTATTTCACCTTTCTCTTTAAACAAATGCTCCTCAGCTCAGTTGCCCCAGAAAAACACCATCATCTGGTGTACTGTGTTTATTCTCAGGTTACAAGTTCTAAAAATAGTTTTCTAAAAAATTGCCCTAGTCAGCTGGGAAGCACACAGGCAGAGTGGTGAGCCAGCGAGTGGGAGGCTCTCCTGCCTCAGGAGGACCCAAGAGGCCAAGTGTGTGGGACAAGAATGCACTCCAAGAACTCATAGCAGGTTTGCATGGGAGGGCCACAGGTGTCCATGAGCAGCATGGCAGGCAAACTCATTGATCCCTGTAGAATTTTGGCCAGAACTGTGAGAATCCTTGCTCAGCCCCCAAAGTGAGGAACTATGATATAAGAGGATAGCTCCTATCTTGAGACTGTGAGGCCCCCACACTGGTGACATGGGAGGCATACTATGTCAACTCTGGAGGAGAGATTTGCTTCCTCAAGATGGTGGCAGTTGAAAGAAAGAGGCCTTACTAACCTCTGCTGATCTTCCAGAGAGCACAGATGTTGGATGGGGGAGACCCACATGCCTATCCCTGAGGTGGAGGGTAGGAAAAGTCAAGATTTGGGACTAGTTTCCTTTCCCAAGTTCCATTTTATCCACATTTCCAATTCCTATTGGACTATTACAATTTTTAATATCATTTTCATTTTTCTTTATATTATTCTCTAAAATCCCCTAAAGACATAAAGTAAGGAACTTCCCCAGGAGAATTTCTGTTTCTCTGAAGGGTGTTTTGGACACTCTTTCAGATATCCCCAAATGACAAAGTTAGGAGCAGCATATTCTTCTTCCTCAGAAATGGGGCCCTGTCTCCAATGGCCTTTCCTCTCTCACTGTGTTATCTTACGGTAAAAGAGTGCAACTTGATTAGCCTCTAAGAAGAGACAGTCTGCACTATTCAAATCCTGGATAATGAATGGGAATGGGAGAGCCCAGTGCAAAGGCCCCAGGCCCCACCCTCAAAAGAACCTAGCTGCTTCTCTTTCACCTAGACCCCAAATCATAGAGAGAGCATTTCCTGTAGACACCCTGCAAGGCAGGATGGAGGAGGACAAACATTTCTGTGTTTCCCTGAAGAATATATAGGAGATTTTGGTCTACTTGGAGACTGAAGATGTCCACTGTCTGAACTTACATTGCTAAAATATATAATTTCCAGGCCTTTGTGTAAAGACAGAAAGACTACCAGCCTCAGTTTTAAGAAAATTCTGGTTTGGGGTACCTGTTCTGTCTCTATCTAGCTCAAATTTTAGATAACTCATCAAAGTTTTCCAGGTCTCAGTTTCTTTATTTATAAAATGAGAATGTTAGAGATTTTCTGTTAGATCTTTCTGGTTCCAAGTTTCATGATTTCTGTCTAGAATATGTGTGAATTCACCTACCCTGTCTAGCCCGCTATCTAAAAGTCAAAAGAGAGCCATCTGGGGTAAAGTGCATGCAACCCCAGGGTGCATAGCCCTACTGTGTAGGAGGAAGCAAATTTAGAAGGAAGCAAGCTTCATTTATTCTGCCTGATATGGTTATCTCTCTAAGCTTTTTCCCTTGCAAGTGAGATGAGGGTGCAGAGGAAGGGGAGGGGGACACACTGTTACATGTCAAAGGTTTAGCAAAGGCTTTGAACTCTGACAATGGAGACTTCCACTACCTTTTGTCTTTATTTTTACAAAAAAGAAAAGGGAGAGAAAAGAGGGGGAGAGAAAAAGAAAAGCAGAGAGAGAGAGAGAGAGAGAGAGAGAGAGAGAGAGAGCATCATCATGTACTTTTCATGCAAACATGAGGCAATTGATATCTAAATTACTTACCAGTAATCTGGACTCTCTTCTTTGGCTGTCTTTTGGAAATCTGTGGTTATAATTCTGAACTAATGCTGAGTTTCCAGACATCATGATACCCTTGTGTGGCCATCATGCTTTATCTACCTGCTGTGATGAAGCACAAATGACCCAACCTGCTGAGAACTGTGCCAGCATAGGATGAGAGCATTCCTAAAGCTTCTGTCCTCAAGGGTCAAATACTTCCTTGAAGGAAATAAATCATATGCATGAACTAAGGAGCCACAATAAAATGCAGTTGTACAAAATAAGATGCAGGGCAATGTTTTATAAAGGTGAAATACACAAAAGGAAAACACATCTATGAGTTATGTTAGTCTAGGATGGCTAATGAGCAAGGTGCAAATGAACATTGAAGTGGTTGTGAGTTTGTATATGAGTGGTCGTATTTTGAGTCATGAAGAAAATCACATTTAGTTGTCAAACCATCTTTTCTGCTACATGTGCCATCAAAAGAGTGCATAGGATCTGCCATTCTGTGCTTCAAATCTCCACATAGTACAGGGAGAAGGCCCAGTAAATTCTTGTTCATTTGAATTCTAATAATCAAGCACAGGAAATTGGTGAGATGGCAAATTAATTAAGAATGAAGCCTCCACATTTTCCCTGGGTGTGACAGCTACTACCGACAAATGACCAGGGAAAACTTTGTAGCCTTTCTCTGTAAACAAAATGTTAAGGGTATATAGGCAGTGTCAAGACCACCATCTCTGGAATTATATAATTGGCACTGAGTTAGTTGGTTTCTCCTTCAACATTGTAAATTCAAAGGACAAGACTTTACTGCAAAAGAAGTGCTTGGTGCCCACGAGGAACCTCTGGAACACCAACCAGGCTTGGATAAACATTGGCATCACAAAAGAAAGCTTGTCAGGAACTGAGGATCACCAACAGGGAGGGCCTCATTTGAGACCATTGAGGACCTGCCAACTGTTGTGATTCAGGACACCTCACTTCAAGGAAGTTGACCCTCCCAGACTGCATGATGGAGAAAAAGTTTCTGAACCATTTCCCCTTGGAAAGTACCACTGAATGCATGCCAGGCTATTCCAGAATCTCATTTCTCTGGTACTTTCCTATTGGATAGATGAGAAGGGAAATGCAGGTCTGAAAAAAAAATGGCAGAGACTACGGTTATTCTCCTAAACACTACATTTGTCTGCCAATGAATGATGGCCCTGTGTCAGATCCTGTATGTTCACAAGGATTTCTCATTCCAGGTAGGCAAGAAAAGAAACCCCTGATGACATACTGGAAGAGGGAGTTTCCAATATGGTGGGATTTAGGGGACCCCTTGAACCCTGTCAAAATATTTCACAGTCTCCCAAATTCTCCTTCGAAAAGCAAGAGAAATGGAAGAAATGCCTTGTTCTGTTTTCATCCAGTCTTCCTATGTATTAAAAAATCTTAGAACTTCAGTTTTCTATTCCCATCTTTTTTTTTTTTTTTTTTTTTTTTTTTTATTTTTTATTTTTTTATTTATTTATTTTTTTTACGTTTACATAGGGTAATGATGTTTATTATATTTTTCCCCTCCCCCCCACCCCTCCCACCCCTCCCACCCCTCCCACCCCTCTTTTCCCTCTACACAGTCCTTCTTTCCTTCATTCTTACTGCTCTCCTTAGCCTAACTCTAAACCTAACCCTAAACCTAATGCTAGCCCCTCCCACCCCCCATTATATGTCCTCATCCGCTTATCAGCGAGATCATTTGTCCTTTAGTTTTTTGAGATTGGCTTATCTCACTTAGCATGATATTCTCCAATTTCGACCATTTGCCTACAAATGCCATAATTTTATCATTCTTCATTGCGGAGTAATATTCCATTGTATAAATATGCCACAGTTTCTTTATCCATTCATCAACTGAAGGGCATCTAGGTTGGTTCCACAATCTGGCTATGGTGAATTGAGCAGCAATGAACATTGATGTGGCTGTATCTCTGTAGTATGCTGATTTTAAGTCCTTTGGGTATAGGCCAAGGAGTGGGATAGCTGGGTCAAATGGTGTTTCCATTCCAAGCTTTCTGAGGAATCTCCACACTGCTTTCCAGAGTGGTTGCACTAATTTGCAACCCCACCAGCAATGTATGAGTGTTCCTTTTTCACCACATCCTCGCCAACACCTATTGTTGCTTGTATTCTTGATAATCGCCATTCTAATTGGGGTGAGATGAAATCTTAGGGTGGTTTTGATTTGCATTTCCCTTATTACTAGGGATGTTGAACATTTTTTCATATATCTGGTGATTACTTGTACATCTTCTTCTGTGAAGTGTCTGTTCATTTCCTTAGCCCATTTGTTGATTGGATTATTTGTATTCTTCGTGTAGAGTTTTTTGAGTTCTTTATAGATTCTGGAAATTAGCGCTCTATCTGAGGTATGGTTGGCAAAGATATTCTCCCACTCCGTAGGCTCTCTCTTCACATTTCTGATAGTTTCCTTTGCTGAGAGAAAGCTTTTTAGTTTGAATCTATCCCAGTTGTTTATTCTTGCTTTTATTTCTTGTGCTATGGGAGTCCTGTTAAGGAAATCTGATCCTGAGCCAACAAGTTGAAGATTTGGACCTACTTTTTCTTCTATAAGATGCAGGGTCTCTGGTCTGATTCCGAGGTCCTTGATCCATTTTGAGTTGAGTTTTGTGTAGGGTGAGAGATAGGGGTTTAGTTTCATTCTATTGCATATAGTTTTCCAGTTTTCCCAGCACCATTTGTTGAAGAGGCTATCTTTTCTCCATTGCATATTGTTGGAACCTTTGTCTAGTATGAGAAAATTGTATTTATTTGGGTTTGTGTCCATGTCCTCTATTCTGTACCATTGATCTACCTGTCTATTTTGGTACCAATACCATGCCGTTTTTGTTACTATTGCTTTGTAGTAGAGTTGAAGATCTGGTATTGCAATACCCCCTGCTTCGCTCTTGCTACTGAGGATTGCTTTAGCTATTCTAGTTTTTTTATTCTTCCAGATGAATTTCATAATTGCTTGCTCTATTTCTGCGAGGTACATCATTGGGATTTTAATTGGAATTGCATTGAATCTGTATAGAACTTTAGGTAGTATAGCCATTTTGACGATATTAATTCTGCCTATCCAGGAACATGGGAGATCTTTCCATCTTCTAAGGTTTTCTTGAATTTCTTTCTTTAGTGTTCTGTAGTTCTCATTGTAGAGGTCTTTCACCTCTTTTGTGAGATTGATTCCCAAGTATTTTATTTTTTTCGATGCTATTGTGAATGGAGTAGTTTTCCTAATTTCTCTTTCTGAAGATTCATCACTTATGTATAAAAATGCATTGGATTTATGAGCATTGATCTTGTAACCTGCTACTTTACTGAATTCACTTATGAGTTCTAAAAGTTTTCTGGTGGAATTTCCAGGTTCCTCTAAATATATGATCATGTCATCAGCGAACAGGGATAGTTTGAGTTCTTCTTTTCCTATTCGTATCCCTTTAATTTCTTTGGTTTGTCTGATTGCTCTGGCTAGAGTCTCAAGGACGATGTTGAATAGAAGCGGTGAAAGAGGGCATCCCTGCCTTGTTCCAGTTTTTAGGGGGAACGCTTTCAGTTTTTCACCATTTAGAATGATATTAGCCATGGGCTTAGCGTAGATGGCCTTTATAATGTTTAGGAATGTTCCCATTACCCCAATTTTTTCTAGTGTTTTGAGCATGAAGGGATGCTGTATTTTATCAAATGCTTTTTCTGCATCTATTGAAATAATCATGTGATTCTTAACTTTAAGTCTGTTGATATGGTGAATGACATTTATTGATTTCCGAATGTTGAACCAACCTTGCATCCCTGGGATAAAACCCACTTGATCGTGGTGCACTATCTTTTTAATATATATTTGTATGCGATTTGCTAAAATTTTGTTGAGAATTTTTGCATCGATGTTCATTAAGGATATTGGTCTGAAATTTTCTTTCCTTGATGTGTCTCTGTCTGGTTTAGGTATCAGGGTGATATTGGCTTCATAGAACGAGTTTGGTAGGGTTCCCTCCTCTTCTATTTCATGGAATAGTTTGAGGAGTATTGGAATGAGCTCTTCTTTAAAGGTTTTATAGAACTCGGCTGAGAACCCATCTGGTCCTGGACTTTTCTTTGTTGGTAGGCTTTTGATGACCTCTTCTATTTCATTGCTTGAAATTGGTTTATTTAAGTTGTGTATGTCCTCCTCGTTCAGTTTAGGTAGTTCATATGTCTCTAGAAATTTGTTGATGTCTTCAAGGTTTTCTGTTTTGTTGGAGTATAGATTTTCGAAATAGCTTCTAATTATGTTTTGTATTTCACTCGTGTCTGTTGTGATGTTTCCTTGTTCATTCCGAATTTTAGTAATTTGAGTTTTCTCCCTCTTTCTCTTTGTTAGTGTGGCTAAGGGTTTATCAATTTTATTTATTTTTTCAAAGAACCAACTATTTATTTTATTAATTTTTCCGATTGTTTCTTTTGTTTCGATTTCGTTGATTTCGGCTCTGATTTTAACTATTTCCTGTCTTCTACTACTTTTGGTATTGGTCTGCTCTTCTTTTTCTAGTGCTTTGAGCTGTAGTGTTAACTCGTTTATTTGTTGATTTCTACTTCTTTTTTTGAATGCACCCCATGAAATAAATCTTCCTCTAAGTACTGCTTTCATAGTGTCCCAGAGATTTTGATATGATGTGTCTTTGTTCTCGTTTACTTCTAAGAATTTTTTTATTTCCCTCCTGATGTCTTCTGTTATCCATTCATCATATAATAGTGTATTATTTAGTCTCCAGGTATTGGAGAAGTTTCTGTTTTTTATTCTGTCATTTATTTCTAATTTCAATCCATTATGATCTGATAGAGTACAAGGTAGTATCTCTATCTTCTTGTATTTACTAACAGTAGCTTTGTGGCATAAAATATGGTCTATTTTAGAGAAGGATCCATGTGCTGCTGAGAAGAAAGTGTATTCATTCTTTGTTGGATGGTATATTCTATATATGTCCGTTAAGTCTAAATTGCTGATTGTGTTGTTGAGATCTATAGTTTCTTTATTCAATTTTTGTTTGGACGATCTATCCAGTGGTGAGAGAGGTGTGTTAAAATCGCCTAGTATTATTGTGTTGTGGTCTATTTGATTTCTGGAATTGAGAAGGATTTGTTTGACGTACGTGGATGAGCCAATGTTCGGGGGATAGATATTTATGATTGTTATGTCTTGCTGATTTATGCTTCCCTTAAGCAGCATGTAATGTCCTTCTTTATCCCTTCTGACTAGTTTTGGTTTGAAGTCCGCATTATCTGAGATGAGGATGGATACTCCAGCTTTTTTGCTGTGTCCGTGTGCATGGTATGTTTTTCCCCATCCTTTCACCTTTAGTCTATGGGTGTCTCTTTCTATGAGATGTGTCTCTTGCAGGCAGCATATTGTTGGATTTTTCTTTTTAATCCAATCTGCCAGTCTGTGTCTTTTGATTGATGAATTCAGGCCATTAACATTCAGGGTTATTATTGTGATATGATTTGTATTCCCAGTCAATTGACTCATATTTGTTTTTGACATGATTTGGTTTCTCCTTTATTTGGCTATTCCTTTAGGCTAGCGCCTCCTGTTGCTGATTTGCATCGTTGTTTTTCATCTCTTCCTCATGGAATATTTTGCTGAGAATGTTCTGTAATGCTGGCTTTCTTTTTGTAAATTCCTTTAGCTTTTGTTTATCATGGAAGGATCTTATTTCATCGTCAAATTTGAAGGTAAGTTTTGCTGGGTATAAGATTCTTGGTTGGCATCCATTTTCTTTCAGGGCTTGGTATATGTTGTTCCAGGCCCTTCTAGCTTTTAGGGTCTGGATTGAAAAATCTGCTGATATTCTTATTGGTTTCCCTCTGAATGTAATTTGATTCTTTTCTCTCGCGGCCTTTAAAATTCTGTCTTTATTTTGTATGTTAGGTATTTTCATAATAATGTGCCTTGGTGTGGGTCTGTTGTAATTTTGTATGTTTGGAGTTCTATAAGCCTCTTGTACTTGGTTTTCCATTTCGTTCTTCAGATTTGGGAAATTTTCTGTTATTATTTCATTGAATAGATTGTTCATTCCTTTGGTTTGTTTCTCTAAGCCTTCCTCAATCCCAATAATTCTCAAATTTGGCCTTTTCATGATATCCCATAGTTCTTGGAGATTCTGTTCATGATTTCTTACCATCTTCTCTGTTTGTTCCACTTTGTTTTCAAGGTTAAATATTTGTCTTCAATGTCTGAGGTTCTGTCTTCCAGGTGTTCTATCCTATTGGTTATGCTTTCTATGGAGTTTTTAACTTGGTTTATTGTTTCCTTCATTTCAAGGATTTCAGTTTGGTTTTTTTTCAGTATCTCTAACTCTTTATTGAAATGATCTCTTGCTTCCCGTATTTGGTCTTTTAACTGTTGATTGGTGCGATCATTTAATGCCTGCATTTGCTCTTTCATCTCCTCCTTCAATGCCTGCATTTGCTCTTTCATCTCCTCATTAGCTTCCCTGATCGTTTTAATTACGTACATTCTGAACTCCCTTTCTGACATTTCTTCTGCTCTGCTGTCATTGGGTTTTATTGATGTAGTATCTAGGTTTGTTTGGGACATTTTCTTCCCTTGTTTTCTCATAATGGTCAGTTGTCAGTGGGACCCTGAGATATTGCAGTTTTCCACTATTGGCTTATAGTGTCCCAGTAGATTTCCAGTGTATCACCTCCCAGCCTTCAGCAGCCTGATGTCTTGGAGGAATCTGATAAAGCAGCTCATTCGAAGAATACTGCCCCTAGCCCCCTACTGGTTCCACGTTTTGGAACTGGCTCTGTGCGGAAATGCTCTCACTGTGGGCCTGCACCGTGCAGCTGGCCGTGTGGGAAGAGCCCACTGCCGGAGTGTGGAAGACTACCTTGGGAAGACTCAAGCTGCCCTGCCCGGCTCTGCTAAGCCACCTCTATCTGGGCCTGCCACCCGGGCTGAGCTTTACCCAGTGGGCAGACTCACCCGTGGCTCCACTTCAGTCCGAGTCTCTCAATGCCTCCCCTTCTTAACTCCTGGGTTCTGGAGCGACCGGGGGTGCAGTCTCCCTCTAGGCCGCCATCTTGGATCGCCCCGTGAAGAGAGCCTGCAGCCGGAGTGGGCAGAGCCGCCTGAAGAGGTCTCCGGCTGCCCTGACCTTATCCCTGAGGCTGACTGCAGATCGAGGCTCTCCGCTGGTTCTTTGCAGGAGTACACTGCACTGCAGGGGCTCCGGGACTCGGAGCGTGCTCTGTTCAGACAGGCTCTCACTAGCCGGCCAGTTCCGTTCCGAGAACCTGGAGAAGCTGGCTGTGTGGGCGGGGCCCACCGCCGGAGTGCGCAGGACTGCCTGTGGATGACTCTAGCTGCCCTGCCCGGCTCCGATAAGCCACCTCTATCTGGGCCTGCCACCCGGGCCGAGCTTTACCCAGTGGGCAGACTCACCCGTGGCTCCACTTCAGTCCGAGTCTCTCAATGCCTCCCCTTCTTAACTCCTGGGTTCTGGAGCGACCGGGGGTGCAGTCTCCCTCTAGGCCGCCATCTTGGATCGCCCCGTGAAGAGAGCCCGCAGCCGGAGTAGGCAGAGCCGCCTGAAGAGGTTTCCGGCTGCCCTGACCTTATCCCTGAGGCTGACTGCAGATCGAGGCTCTCCACTGGTTCTTTGCAGGAGTACACTGCACTGCAGGGGCTCCGGGACTCGGAGCGTGCTCTGTTCAGACAGGCTCTCACTAGCCGGCCAGTTCCGTTCCGAGAACCTGGAGAAACTGGCTGTGTGGGAGGGGCCCACCGCCGGAGTGCGCAGGACTGCCTGTGGATGACACTAGCTGCCCTGCCCGGCTCCGATAAGCCACCTCTATCTGGGCCTGCCACCCGGGCCGAGCTTTACCCAGTGGGCAGACTCACCCGTGGCTCCACTTCAGTCCGAGTCTCTCAATGCCTCCCCTTCTTAACTCCTGGGTTCTGGAGCGACCGGGGGTGCAGTCTCCCTCTAGGCCGCCATCTTGGATCGCCCCCTCTATTCCCATCTTTATCCTGCTTCTTTACCTCCCCAACCCCATAAAGAAAAAGACTGAATAATTCACAAGCAAAGGATGAAAATGAGGTGACAGCAGAGCAGGTTTGCTCTCTGTAGAGAGGGTCCATGTGCCATGATTGGGAGGTGAGCAGAAGGCAGTGGTTCCTCTAGAGCTGTGGAGTGACAAGAAGGTCATGAAGTTTCATGAAGACAGGGAGTGAATCCTCCAACTATAGGGACCTCAGAAGCCAGAGCTGGAACCCTGGCCCTGGGAGCTCCAGTCACATGGACTCTGTCCTTGCTCCTTTGTCTCCTGCTCCTGTGCCCGCCCTGCCTGCTTCCAGCTCTGTCTTCATCCTGGGGAGCCAGCTGCAGCATGTAGGAGAAATGGGCCCTGTCACAGTTGCCTCTAGTGTGTTATTGTTAGTGTTACATTATAAATCCTGTTTCCATGCCAGGGTCCCTCGGGGGTCATAACCAGGAGAGGCCATGACCCTGTCAATAAACAGAACCCCAATCCTTAATGTAACCAGTTTGCATTCACTGGAACTGCTCTGTGGATTTATATATCAGATTGCTCTCCTAGGCGGAATCATTTCAGAGAGGCACCCTTGGAAGGCAAGGTAAGGGGCACATGGAAGCAGATCAGATGCTGATCCTAGTGGCAGATGAGAGTCAAGTGTAGGCATGGGGCTTCCCCAAAGTCCCTCACTTGTCAGACCATGGCATCTTAGGAATGTTGCCACCCATCCAAAGTTTTTCTGATTACCTCCTTGTTGACTTGTTTCCTTTGGAAGATCCTCTATAATAGAGAGACCTGGGTTGATTTGTCAGAAAACAAGTGAGTGGAAGAAGACTTAGCAAAGGGAAGCAGGGCATGAAATTCCCTGGCACAAACCACTTCACTGGGAGATGTGTTGATTTCACCCATTCACAAATCATTTTTGCAGATTAACCTACCCAAAATAGTGTGTCTTTCTTTCCAAAGAAGAGCCGGGTGATGAATGGTAGATAGGATCAAGAGAAAGAAGAAAAGAGAGAGAGAGAGAAAGAGAGACAGAGAGAGAGAGAGAGAGAGAGAGAGAGAGAGAGAGAGAGGATGATCAAGTGAGCTGGGTGCTACGGTAGTCCCCAGCAACATGGGAGGCTGAGGCAGGGGGATTGCAAATTCAAGGTCAGCCTCAGCAACTTAGATAGAACCTCAGCAACTTAGTAAGACTGTTTCAAAATTTTAAAAATAAAGGTAACTGGGAATGTAGCACAGTGGTGAAGCCCCCCTGGGTTCAATGCCTAGTATGAAAGAAGAAAGGAAAGAAAGAAGGAAGAACGGGGAAAAGGGAGGGAGGGGAAGTAAGCATCTAGTATCTATTCATTCATTTGACAAATATTTTCTCAGTATCTACCCTATACCAGGAACACAGTTCATACTTGTACACAAATGTCAGGCAAGTGAAAGAAATATAGGACAGTCTGACCAGGGCTATAGATAGGGTGCACTTTCTGTTTTCTGTCCAGCTTCTAACATCCATGTAACTGAGAACATTTTTTTTTAATCCAGGTGTGCTTAACCACTGAGCAACATTGCCAGTCTTTTTTATTTTATGTATTTATTTATTTATTGAGAAAAGTCTACCTAAGTTGCTGAGTCTGGTTTTGAACCTGCAATCCTCCTTCCTCAACCTCCGGAGCCCCTGGGATTACAGGAGTACACCACTGTGCCCAAAAAACACTCTTGATACTAACACATGGGCCTCTGTAGCTATCAAAATAGAAAACTAAATCTCTGAGCTTTGGGGTCCCTGGAGGTCCCTGAAGTCTCAGGTTTCCACAGGAAAGGATTACCTGACCTCCACCAGCAAACACCATCCAGGGCACAGATGGTAGTGCCATAGAGGTTCTTCAGGTTTTCACTAGCCTCACATTGTGGAGCACAGTGTTTTCATCCACCAGCTTAGTCTCAGAGGAACCAACAGCATCTGTGGCTGCCCAGCTGATTCTCAGGGTGTTGGCACAAAAGAGGACTTTTCCATCTCATCTCCTGTCCGAGAATCCTGACAAATTTATGCCTGTTGCCCAATACGAACATGATACCTATTTAAAAGTTTCTGTTCCTCACAGTCAGCTTATGACTGAGATGCCTGGACCACCCACATGCTGAACAGGAAACTACCTGCCCAAGGAGCATACAGTACTGCATCCACCTGCATGAGAAAGAGCCAGAAATCAACAGACATGCAGTTTCTTTGTCCCTGAAGAATGAACCACCCCAGTTAGGAGCAATAGAGTGGATCAGAATGAACAGGGTCAATGCCTTCCCAAAAGGATCCCTGATGTCCCACTCACAATACATGTAGACTCTCTAAGATATGAACACATTGTTGCTCAAATATGTTTACTTCACACAGATGCCTGGTCATAAAAATGGTGCACACACATGCAGAACACAAAACACATTAGAGGTGTATGTGTAAACATTTAGTAAGATATAATCCAGAGGTAGGTAAGAAAGTTTTGACTTTTAGTGCATGAGGTACATCTATCTCAAGACTAATTTCAATCTAATGACCAGAACCACTGAACACCAAACAGAAAGGGATGAGCAGCATCAGTTACCACAGCAAGTTCCTGGCAGCTCCAGTCCATGAAGAATATGTGTACAAAATTCACGTGCCCCAGGATACTAAACTGAATTCCAACCTCAAACACACAAACAAAATACCGTTAATGTCTCCAGACAAAAACACTGCATAGTTCTAAACATGTGTACAACCAATTTCTCCACCCTAAATACAAAGGAACACCGCCTGTTACTATGTGATTTTTTGCAGAAAAAATACCCTATTCATCCTAAATGCTCATGTGCATTCCCAAAATTATGCATACATGAACAAGGGAGGGACATGTACCTATGCAACACACACAGTGCCCATATATACCCAATGAATACCATATAGGAACAGACTCTGAAAAACCAAACAGTATACAACCAGTCATCTCTTGCACTATAAGAGAGAGACCCACGTGAAATCCCAGTTCTTAAAATACATATATTCCACAACACCCAAAGACACAATCGACTTCCAAGTACACAATGAACCTCTTGTACCTACCACAGTACACATCCCAGAGCCCCATGAGTTCAAGACACACTCAGCCACCAACAACCTAGACTTCTCAAATGCATGAGACTAAATAAACGTAATATACCGAAACCACACATTCTACTGATGTCACCAAAATCTTTGAGAATTACATGCTACAATAAAAACAATCACAATTCCTGAGCATCTTGTATGCACACAGATTCTAAACACACACACCAAAAAATCCATTAGCATACAACTAACCACTTGTGTGCCTGCACACAAAACACAAAAATAATTATCTTGCTTGAATGTGGCAATATCAACACACATGAAAAACCATGCATATAGGAATCTCTATATATGAATCAATAGGTACATAATTTCCACACATAAATGGAAACAGACACAGAAATATTTCCAAAACATGAATATAGAGATTCTCTAAAACTGCAGAATTGTACATCTCCAGAAAATAATTTGCCAACCTCATCAGCCAAATATTCCTATACACAACTAGAAATGTCACTCATTCTCCAAAGAAATACACTTTGAATACTCCTAGAAAGCTCATTCACAGTGAAGAAACACAGTATTCACTAGCAAGTGCTCAACAGACAAAATATTTCATATAGGAAGACAGCCCTCTTAGATAAATCTTATGGAGATGTTGCTACTTTGGGACACTAAGGGGATACCTAAAGGAGAGGATCACGCCAAATAGGCCCTTCTGAGTATCCACTGTCAGCCCAGATGTCTCCTAGATGGGGGGGGCACACAATTGCACAACATCTGTTCCCATGCTAGGCCCAGGCTTGTCCACCTGGGCTCCCGTAGGCCATATCGGCACCAATTTCTCAATGTGATCTGCCGTGTTCTCACACGGGAGGCCTTGGGCATCCTTACATGCCCTAGTTCTATACTGGGGGCATTACTGGCATGTTTGCTGACCAACAGATGAGTGAGTGAAGTATCAGTTGTTCCCTGCTTCTAACAGAGGAGGTGACTTTGGTTAGTGGAAGGGGCTGGGGCATCTTGCATTTTGGACAGGAGCTGTCCTGATCACTTTCCAACCCTGTGACAAGTACCTGAGATCAGTACGTTCAATGGAGTAGAGATCTACTTTGGCTCATCATTTCAGATTACAGTTCATGGTCACTTGGCCCTCTTGCCTCTGGACCTGTGTCAAGGCAGAACATCTGGCAGAGAGTGTGTAGGAGAGGAAACTGCTCACCTCAGGGCAGCTGGGAAGCAAAGAGAGACAGAGCCAGAAATTCACAGGGAACCCCAGAACAAACCCCTTGAGGGGCACATCCCTAATGAACTAATTTCCTTCAAATAAGCCTCACTTTCCAAAAGGCTCCACCACCTCCCAATAGTGCCATCAGCTGGAAAGTAGAGGTTTAATAGGTGAGTCTTTGGTGACACCAAATGTCAGTACAGTAACATCTATCCTTTGGTCTCCACAAAGCTCACAGAAAAATAAATAAATAAATAAAACAGCATTAAGTCCATCTCCAAGAGTCCTCAAATCTCAACAGTGCCTGCATTTCTCAATAGTCCTCCAAAGTCTCCTCTGAGACTCGAGGGATCACAGATTTGCTGAACCCTGAATGAAAAGGTTTTTTACTCCATTCTTTCTTCTTTCTGATTCATGAGCATGGCTTTCTTGTCTCCCCACTCCCTCAGCCCCATCTTGATGAGCAGCCACAGAGTTAGTTAAAAGCACTAACCCTTGCACCCGGCAGTCCCCCTTTCTAGGTCACAGGAACTGCCCAAATTAAAAGGTATTGACAGAATTGTAGAGCAGAGACAGACTAGGAAGAAACCAGATGCACACACCTTCAGAATGCAAGTGTTTGAACAATCACGTTCACAGGACCAGGATGGTTCACTGTACACTGGGCCCAGATAAGACCCACACAACCCCAGCTCATGAAAAAGAACATCTCTCAAGACTAGTGAAACTCCACCTTGTGCACACCTGCCCAAGACTGAGAGAACAATCCCACATAGCATACCACATGCACTTTCACTCAGTAGCACTAAACGAGATGAACCCAGGTGCTAGCCATTCATCTTCTGATATGCTGGACTGTTGTGAAATGAAGACCTTTCCTCTCCCACTTCTCTGTCTTTTCAGTTATTGGCTATCTCAGGAGGAAGCAAAGCAGCACAATCAAAACTTTTGTAGGTACAGTAGCTATAATCTCTCTAATAATCAACAACATTCCAAAATACAATGGCACAAGGGGAAACACAACTAGCCCCAAATGGCACAACAGGAATCTAGCAAGGAGGAAACTGAACAAAGTACAGCAGAACAAACGTTCAGTCCAGTGATCCAGGTGTGGAACTAGAGCACATGATGGTGTGATGTGGATCCCCGAGGGCTTGGGCATCCTCTCCCCTTCAGCCTCATCTGCCGTGGGGCCAATCCCTGGAGTCGGGTGTGCTCACAATGCCTTTGACTTCCCTTCGGAGATGTTTCATAGGTCTGGCACCACTAACTTACTGAGGCCTCCATTACAACACTGGCTCCACCCTCACACATTGACAAATCACTGTTTCTGGGG
The DNA here is from genome assembly GCF_902686445.1 of Sciurus carolinensis. Lineage (NCBI taxonomy): Eukaryota > Metazoa > Chordata > Mammalia > Rodentia > Sciuridae > Sciurus > Sciurus carolinensis. Next base: position 64,843 of record NW_025920428.1, read on the forward strand.
GATAATGGCTTGGACTCTGACCGTGACATACACTTCCCTGTCACCAGTCAGTTCCCTGTCCTCTGAAGGATCAGTGCAAACCTTCATGACCCCACAATGCTTGCATTCTGTAATCCTGATAAGCAGCATCACACAGACAATGCCAGCTGTGAATGAGAACATCAGCCAGCACAGCCTGGCCCATGCCCTCTGTATGCCTGTATGGTGTTAGTCACACAGTGAAATCAATCTTCATGAATTAATTCCCAGGCTGCACTGTGCAAGCGGGGCACCCTGACGCTCTCCTCTCCAACAAGGTTTGAGCCTGCTAAGGGAGGGGTCCTTCCCATTCCTGAGGTGCCTCAAAGTGTGTTCTCTAGTGTACTAGTACAAACTACTCAGCTTCTTTGTAATGGAACTAACATCTTTATCAACTACACCATCCTTGGCACCAACATTACAAAGTTTCTTTTCTGGAAAACCTCCAACTACTCTGTCTTTTGCTCCTGAGCCACACTGCAAATCAGGCTAAAGGTAGCTAGAAATATCCAGGCCACATCTCAAATGATGTACTGCCTTGAAATATCTTCAACTGGATTAATTAGTCTGTATTTCAGTTGCCTTTTACATTACTGTGACAAAAAAAAAATCTAACAAGTACAATAAGATCAGGAAAAGTTTCCTTAGCTCATGGTTTCAGAGGTCTCAGTCATCTGACCATGAACTATAGAGCTCTCAGGTCAAATTGAGGCACAGCATCATTGTGAAAATGTAGAGAGTAGGAAAGGAGCTCAGAATATGTCAATGAGGGAGGGGGAGAGGGAGAGGGAGAGGGATTCTACTCACAGAGAAAAACTATGATCCCCAAAGGCATTCCCCCTTTGACTGACTACTTCCAGGCGTACCCAACTTACCTACAGTTACCATCCAGATAATCGATACCAGTGGATTAATGAGGCTCTCATAACCCAATCATTTCACTTTTAAACTTTCATGCATTTTCTTACACATAAGCTTTTGGGGGATGTCTCATATCTAAAGTATAATCTCTCACCTTTAAATAAACCTCCCACTTAGGTACATTCTACATTCTAAACACATGTAGAATGTAGAGAAAATGTAGGCCATTCTTGTCAGAAGTAACATGAGTGGCCTCTATTGGAATTACCAAACAGACACTTGTTTCAATCTGGAAACCGCACGGACAGTGCCTGTACTGTCTGCATTCCTCGACACATTCTGGTCTGACCTCACATCAGCATCCCTAACAGAGCTCTCTTCTAGCACTCTAGGCTTTCTCTAGCCTATTTCTCCAAGCTTTTCCAAATTTTTCCTGAAAATAATTCCAATGCCTTCTGAATCACATGAGCAGGTACTGTCACAAAATCATGCACTCTTGAAACCATTTTTCTGGGTTAATCAGTCGTCTGTCACAGTACCGAAATATCTGAGAGCAACACCATGAGAAAAGGAAAGATTAATTTGGAAAGATTAATCAATCCATGATTGCTTGGCCTTGCTACTCTCTGGCTGAGCAGTACAGTATACTAGAGGAAAACTGCTCACTTCAAGGTGGCCAGGAAGTAAAAGGAAAAAGAAAGGGATAGGGCTAGGGAAAGGCCCAGGTCCCAATATCCCATTCCAGAGAACCCACAATGACATGATTAACTTCTACTATATCCCACCTCCTAAAAGCTCCCCCTGCTTCCCAATAGCACCATTCACTGGAGATCAAGCTTTTAACCCATGAGCCTTTCCCAAAAGGTGATTATCCAACCCTTAGAGGGGACTGAGATCTCCTCATTTACTCCTTTTACTCCTTCTCATCATCCCTGGGTCACAACCAGGAGGAGAATCAGCCTAAGGAGATAGGCACAGAAAACCTCAGGTGACTCGTAAGGAGGAAGGGATTGTTGTGGGGTCCTCTGGTTTCCACTGCTAGCATGCAGCTCACTGATAGGTCAACCACTCAATGGGAATAAAGAAAACAAAGAAGGTGGCACCAAACTATCAGACAACAGGAAGCAGGGGTTTGCTTCCCCCAGAAAGAGAATCCTTGCCCTTCAGAACATGGAGAAGGTTCCTTCAAAACATGACCCAATAAAACAGAGCTACCAAAACAGAAAACAAAATCTCTGAGCTTTGGGGTCCCTGGAGGTCCCTGAAGTCTCAGGTTTCCACAGGAAAGGATTACCTGACCTCCACCAGCAAACACCACCCAGGGCACAGATGGTAGTGCCATAGAGGTTCTTCAGGTTTTCACTAGCCTCATGCTGTGGAGCACAGTGTTTTCATCCACCAGCTTAGTCTCAGAGGAACCAACAGCATCTGTGGCTGCCCAGCTGATTCTCATGGTGTTGGCACAAAAGAGGACTTTTCCATCTCATCTCCTGTCCAAGAAACCTGACAATTTTATGCCTGTTGCCCAACACGAACATGAACATGATACCTATTTAAAAGTTTCTGTTCCTCACAGTCAGCTTATGACTGAGACGCCTGGACCACCCACATGCTGAACAGGAACCTGCCTGCCCAAGGAGCATACAGTACTGAATCCACCTGCATGAGGAAGAGCCAGAAATCAACAGACATGCAGGTTCTCTGTCCCTGAAGAATGAACTAACCCAGTTAGGAGCAATAGAGTGGATCAGAATGAACAGGGTCAATGCCTTCCCAAAAGGATCCCTGATGTCCCACTCACAATACATGTAGAATCTCTAAGATATGAACACATTGTTGCCTGAATATGTTTACTTCACACAGATGCCTGGTCATAAAAATGGTGCACACACATGCAGAACACAAACACAAACACACATTAGAGGTGTGTTAGTAAACATTTAGTAAGATATAATCCAGAGGTAGGTAAGAAAGTTTTGACTTTTAGTGCATGAGGTACGTCTATCTCAAGACTAATTTCGACCTAATGACTGGAACCACTGAACACCAAACAGAAAGGGATGAGCAGCATCAGCTACCACAGTAAGTTCCAGCCCACGAAGAATATGTGTACAAAATTCACCTGCCCCAGGATACTAAACTGAATTGCGACCTCAAATACACAAACAAAATACCGTTAATGTCTCCAGACAAAAATACCGCATAGTTCTGAACATGTGTACAACCATTTTCTCCACCCTAAATACAAAGGAACACCACCTGTTACTATGTGATTTTTTGCAGAAAAATACCCTATTCATCCTAAATGTTCATGTGCATTCCCACAATTACACATACATGAACAACAAGGGAGGGACACGTACCTATGTAACATACACACTGCCCATATATACCCAATGAATACCGTATAGGAACAGACTCTGGAAAACCAAACAGTATACAACCAGTCATCTCTTGCACTATAAGAGAGGGACCCACACGAAATCCCAGTTCTTAACATACATACGTTCCACAACACCCAAATATACAATCGACTTCCAAGTACACAATGAACCTCTCACAGCTGCCACAGTACACATCCCCGGGGCCCCATGAGTTCAAGACACACTCAGCCACCAACAACCTAGACTTCTCAAATGCATGAGACTAAACGTAATATACCCAAACCACACATTCTACTGATGTCACCAAAATCTTTGAGAATTACATGCTACAATAAAAACAAACACAATTCCTGAGCATCTTGTATGCACACAGATTCTAAACACACACACCCACAAATCCATGAGCATACACCTAATCACTTGTGTGCCTGCACACAAAACACAAAAATGATTATCTTGCTTGAACATGGCAGTGTTCAATACCAACACACATGAAAAACCATGCATATATGAATCTCTATATATGAATCAATAGGTACATAATTTCCACACATAAATGGAGAGACAGACACAGAAATATTTCCAAAACATGAATATAGAGATTCCCTAAAACTACAGAATTCTACATCTCTAGAAAGTAACTTGCCAACCTCATCAGCCAAACATTCCTATACACACCTAGAAATGTCACACATTCTCCAAAGAAATACACTTTGAATACTCCTAGAGAGCTCATTCCCAGTGAAGAAACACAGTAATCAGGCACCCCTCTACGAATCCACAAACCAATTTGCATGCCCGAGACACAAAAAATATCTCCAGCATATTATATAAAATATACATAAGCTCACAGACACATCCCAAATTATCATGGGCTAGTACAACACACTTTATCTATACTCAATTACTAAAAAATAACTGTATCATGTATCCCTAACACATATAAACACAATTCCCACACTCCCCTCTATAAATGCACAAAGTCACCTCTCTATTACAGACATACATCCTTACTTCAGTTACATACAAATAACTTTTTACTTAATACCTATATGGCCCCAGAAAATAGACAGGAAACGCCATGTCCTTTGAATACACATACTAATTGACATCTCAATATTCTTCCTTCTCACAACTATTGCTTATACATGAAAAACAAAGACACACACACACACACACACACACACACACACATACACGCACACCTGAGAAGAGGCAGTTAATACAAACTCAATGTACAGGTAACTGTCCATAGAAATCTTATTTCTATACAGTTACCCACTAACATGCAAATGTCCCCATACACACGCAAATAAACTACTCATACGAGTTCACACATGCCCAAATATGAGTAACTCATCTTCCAAAATGCACAACCCTACCAACTCCACACACTTGAATATTCATTCTAGTACTCCACAAAATTTGTCCCTGACCAGCCTTTTTGTACTCAAATACATATACAAATAACAAAAATGAAAATTTTTAAAAACCCCACATAACCTACCACCATGTCCTGAATATACAAATACCCTTCCTCATTTCCCAACTATAACAATCATGTTGCAAACCAAAAAAAAAAAAAAAAATAGCCAGACACGTTCCTAAATATAGCCCATATATAAATACACATAATATACCCAAAATTCCAAGAATGCATTCAAGGGTCAAAACAAATAACAAGGTCACAGGTAAAATAGTAAAACACCAAATTGCAAACACCTAACCCCAACTCCTTGAGTTCATACCCGTTTTTTCTTACGCCCTCCAAATACACTCAAAACTAGTCTCACAAAAGTCATGACTCTCCCTTGACCTCAAATATCCATCCAGACACCACCTCCTACACTTGAAGATATCTCAGACTCTCATCAGTCAGATGAAAACACAGCGAACCCCAAACTCCAAATGGATATCAACACCACCCCAGAAAGGAAGTGCCAACCACAAATGCCCAGCGTGTAGTTTCTCACATGAATAACCACCCATTGATCATCAAGCCTTCAAAATGAAAGGAAAACTTCCTGCACCCAGAAACACCGACCAGGGCCTCCCACTAACCCACCAACACACACCAGAGCATGTGATCCATTTCCCGTGTGCGATCCATGAACGCCACACAATTTAATAACCAAATCTCAATCTCTTTATTGCAGAACGACTGTAGGGGCAGATGGTTCTCATCCGGTCATCGAGTCCATTTTCCCGACTCTTCCACCACAGCCAACCTGTGACTGCATGTCCATTGGGATGCGACCACAGCAGAAGGGCCAGAGCGGCTCCATCATCCCTTTTGCAAAGTCGCCAGCGCCACCTGACAGGACTGTCCTTCCGCCTAAGTGGTGAAGGCCGCCAACATCTCCAGCACGCACACATCTCCCGGGGCGAGGAGAGGCCGTCCCAACTCCTAGGACCTCGACACCGGTCACCTCCCTGCAGACCAGAGGCCGCTGCTCACTCCCCTCGGAGGCTCCGCTCAGCTCCGCGGCCATGGGCTGCCAGGGACGCTGATCCAGAGGCTCCACGCTCGCACCGCCTTGGGGACTGTCCGCTTGCATCCAGCACAGGAGGCGCGGGAGCCTGGTCTGGGCACCGCCCGCCTCCAGGTGAGAACGGGCTGTGGGGCAGCGGCACCCTGCGGGACACATGACGGCAGGCCGGCCGCCTGGGATGGAAGTCGGGCGCACGACGTGCCAGGGAGGGAGAGGCACGCGGGTCCAGTACCTCTGGGCTGGGAACCGGTTCTGGACGCTGCCATGGGAGCCAAGCCGGCTGTTGGGGAACCACCGTCCATGCTCGCACTGTGAGTCGCCCCACTGCAGGCGCAAAGGACGCTGGACCATTGGATGGCGGCCCAAGCACCACAGCACCACCGGTCGCCTGCAAGGTGGCTCCTCCTTCTTCCAGTGAGTGCACCTGAATGGACCGCCTAGATGTTCACTAGTACACACCTGCCATGCCTGCATTGGAGACCACCCTGGCTGCAGTGTTGCAAGCTCTCTACCCTGAAGCTCAGGCTCCTCATTTTGGATGCAGTTTTGACTTCCTTTGCACTATGTCCATTTCATTGGCGCTCACTCGACCAAACATTAGCTTGTGCTTTCCTCCTACTCCATCTGTAGGTTCCATTTAAGAACAGTTCTGGCAAGATTTTAGGTCTCTGGAACACTCTTGAAACCCCCATTCCTTGATTTTGCCTTCCCCATTTACTGTACTCTGCCCTCCCAACACAGACTGATGCTCAAATGTTCTCTTTGAAGGTTTTTCCTATATGTTCAATAAAGACTTGGCAATGTCGACCAATTTCAGCAGACAGCAGATTCATCCTTTCCTTTTCTCCTACATGCCGTACTTTTAGCTGGAACTTTCTCAAATGTGTGCCATGAATTCACTTGATCTTGTAATACTTTGAAGAAAAAAGAACACTCCCTTCATACTCTTTCTGGAAATTTGGGTTTAATTAGCATCACTTCTTCCCAAAGGATATTGTGGAAGACAGGTCACATGTGACACTGCCAAGGGCCTCCTGCTGCGCAGAAGTAAAGGTAGCACGGGAGGCACACAGGCCTTTAGCAATTCCTCCAATGTTCCTGATTAGGATTGCATCAATGACTATCCTTCATTCCCCTCAACAATCGATCTTAGTTCAGGGCTTCACAACAGCAATGGTCAGATGGTAGGACACAAGGACATTTCACTGCTTCTTCCATGGCCAGTTTTCACAAATTGAATTTGACTGGTTGGATTATATGTGCATCTGCAGTCTAGCATTTTGAAGGAGTGCATGGGGTAAGGGGTGAAGCGCAGTGGCAAAGCACTGACCAAAGGTATGCAGGAGCCCGTAAGTCAATCTCCATCTAGCAAAAACAGCTTGCTTTGAAATCTGGTCCCCATTACTCATGATAGTAAGTGATTATTTCTTAAAAAACTGATTGTGGAAGGAGGAGAAGACAGTTTCTCCACATTGCATATTTTATATCACTGGTTCAAAAACCCCCACCAGCCATAATATTAATGAGATGAATGTGGGAAACAGATGACAAGTGAAGGAAGAATGAAAGAAACTTGTTTTCACTGCTTGAGTATCATGGTTTGCCCCACTATTCCTCTGAAGAGACTGATAATAAGGTGTCGGCTATTTCATGAACACTGAAGTGTGTGTTCTGCAGATGTGATGGGATGAATAAACACTCTAGAGTTCGGAGTATTGGCGGTTTCTACCCATGACTGTGTGTCTGATGAGAGCCCCAGTTCACTGGGCCTGCCCAGCAGGGGAAGAAAAGATGCTTATTGAGGCACTGAAATAGAGGAGCACCTCTCAAACCACTCTCCTATGGATTTTAGAAACTATCTCAAAATGACCCAGAGGCACACACCACGTGTCACCACAGGATGCCTTCAAGGGAACATGAAGTTCCTCCCTACTTGCCAGAGCTCTTCATGGAATGTCTGCCCACCCAGGCCTGATGCCCTCCACCCCTCCCCCCTACAGAATGTCTAGACCCAGCATTCCACTGGGGTTTACATTCAAACTTTGCCCAGCATTTCTGTTGGACCCTGAGCATCTGCTACAGTCAGATCACTCTCTAGGTCCAGTAGAGACGATTCCCACTTGGAGACTGCCAGACTCTGTGTCCAGTGTCTTGACCTATAGAAAGAGGTGAGTCAGGAGGGACAGTGGTTTGTTTTCTGAATACCAGTCACCCTGTAAATCCTTGGGAATTTGAATGGACTACTTCCTCTCTCGTCAACTGATGAAGCAGAAGTAGACGAAGGAGAGAGCCTTTGACAAGGCACTTGACATGGCTCAGAAAGCCCAGGAAGACTGATAGTGCTCATGGGGAGGAGGACTCCTAAGACGTCCATCAACACCACTCAGGGGAAGGACACTGGGTCAGCTGAAACAAGAGAGGCCAAGGGACTGATTCCTTGTAGAATCGACACAGGTCACTGTGTGAATTTTTAGGCAGTCAGAGACAGTGTCACAGTGGTGGCCAGTTAGGGCTGCCTGGAGGGGAGAGGCTGAGCCTGTGTCCATTCTTCAGACACCTGGAAGCTGCCTGTGATATCATTCTGAGGGTTTTGACACGGGGCTCTCAGATCATAAATGAGAAGTGGAGAGAATGTTCTCAGCTAGTAAACTGCCTAGTGGGGTTCCTGCTGACCACATCCGCAGTGTGATACACTCTGGGTGAGGCTGCAGGGCACGCCAACTGCCACAGCTCAGGGTCCCTCACCCACTTCCTGCCCAGGAAACTTCTTCAGTTCAGAGAGCAGGTGTCCTTGATTCCTGAAGGGCAGGGAACCAGGGAAACTCAACCAACAGAGATTCAGACCTAGGAGGTCTTCCGACTTGTTATCACTTTCATGGAAAGAGGTCTTTCAGAGCGTCCTGGTGTGGAGCTCTCTCTGCTACAGCCTCAACCCTTTTATTTCTATGTTGGCATGAAGACTTTGCTCATCTTCCTTCTTTAGTACTCCATGAAAGGTGAACACACAGAGAGTGAGTTTCCTTTGGTTCAATCAGTTCTGAGGACAACTGGGTTCTTTTCAAGACAAAAAAACAGCACACAGGATGGGGCCCCACTCCTGTTCTCATATGAAGTTAGGCAGGTGTCCTGATTAATATATGCAAGTGGTAAAGTGTTCTTGATCTTGAATACCTTGACTGCATGACATTCTGGGGAACAAGAATGTGCTCCAGACAACCCTGCCACACCTAGCAGCAGGTGCAGGCCTGGTTCTCTGTAATACTTTCCTATGTTTAAAACAAACAAAGGACCTGAGAATGGCTCCAATTCGCAGGCCCAATAACAATGTGAGAAATGGCCTTAAAAGTCTCTGAAAGTCGCATCATTCACCCTTCCATCACCTTTAGTAAATCTCAGCAGCCATTGCTGGTGATGCCAGGAGAGGATCTCAGGGAACACAATGTCTATTGCACAGACCTCTTCCCTAGGAACAGATCTCCCTATGTCGCGGCAGGTAACCAGTGAACGCTGGGGACGGGGCTGGCCAGAATCTGTCCTCCCATTGGGCACTGCTGTGGGAAGTGCTGGGAGAAGTACCCACATGCTGGGAAGAATTTGCTCCTGGGTGAACTTCAGGGCTCCTCAGCCTCTAGCCAGGGAGAGAGTTTATTCAGGTGACATTTGTTTGTGAGAGACTAGGGAAGAAATGGAGGGGTATGCAAGCAGAGTCAGCAAAAGGAAGACTGAGGAGGTGATGGGTCAATAATCTTTGGAAATTGCCACCTGCAACATGACCCTGGGATGCTGGAACTGTCCTGGTTTAGGTCCCTTTCCAGTTGGCGGGCATGCGGAGGGGCATGGTGCCACTGAGCACAGTCAAACTGAACCATTTCTAGGGAGTACCCCAGGAGGGCAACAGATTGTCTGCAAAGGATGTGCCAGGGGCCTCTCAGAGGCAGGGAAATCTGAGGGGTCACAGTCCACAGTGTTCATGGAATCCTGGTGAACTGGGAACAAGTTTTCTCTGGGTGTAACTACGACTAAGGAAACACAATGAAATCCACTCAGGGATGTTTGCAAACTGCAAATATCTTTGCACAGAGGGTCCTGAGCTGTTATGATTTTTTCATCACATTTTCACTGACTAAAGAGCTGGGGGCCTCGATCCTGCTGACATTTCCCCCTCCTCCTCTCTCCCTTTTCGTTCCCTCCACAGCATCTGAATCAGAGACCAGGCATGAACTTCAATCCAGGTGCCTTCATGAATCCATTCAGAGGCCTGCCCTTTCTTCCCGCTGCCCCTGTGCCAACACACCAGCCATTCTGGGAGCTGCCCATGGCACCACAGGTGGCTGCACCCATCTCCCAGGGTAACCCTCTGGTGCTGTCTGCTTACCCTGGACAACCATATGTGGCTGGGCTGTTCGGCTTTGGACAACGTGGGCCAGAACGGAGGCCAATAGAGCCGCCTCGTATTCAGAACACTGCCCACACTCAGGGACCCCTCAACTGGAGGGCTCCAGGGGCCTTCTGCCGGGGTATGGAGAATCCTGCTCCATTCCTCCCGGCAACTGCCCTGAGGACCACCGTGCCTGCCTCAGCCAGTGGGGGCATCCAGAACTACGGGGGCCCCTGTTACCTGGGCCGTCGGCCTCCAGCACCACGACCATTTGCCCAGGTGGCCCCAATCATGTTCCCAATGAATGCCCAACAATGGCCAGGTAGAGTGTATGGGGAGGGCGCACTGCCCACCCTCCAGGCTGCAGTGCCACCAGATGACTCCAACAAACCTCAGAGCATCTACGAAAACTTCCGGCGCTGGCAGCGCTTCAAGACCCTGGTCCGCAGGCACCTTCCTCAGACTCCAGATGTGGAAGCACTCTCCTGCTTCCTCGTGTGAGTGTTCTCCCCAGGGTTGCGGAACTCTTCCTGGAGTTCTGAGGGGAAAAAAGTGAGGGTGGAAAAGAAAACTGAGATGCAGGGTACCTAGAAGGAAGGTCCTGAGGGTGGGGGAACAGGCTGAGAGACCTACATTGCCAACAATATTCATCTCACATCAGGCGGACGTAATATGCCATGACTCAGTTGCCCCTCGTGACCCTATGAGTGCAGGTAATCTTTGTTTGCAAAGATCGTCACCTTCATACAGAGGACTCAAGACCAGAGCAGATTCCTTGCATAACGTTAGCCAGGATTTGGAGATGGCTGTCTGACTCCATATGATCGTCCCTCCCCCAGGAATTTCACCTTCCAGCATAGACCTGATTGTTCCCAGCACAGAGGACATCACTAGCACTAGTGGGGTTAGGAGTGCTGGCCCCAAAATGGAACTCTACAGATAACCACACACATTGTCCCAAACTCCTGATCAGGACCCTATGATCATGCAGCACTCATGGGGAAGCTCACGCTCTTTGGATCCAGAATGGGGATGTTCATCTAGCCCACTTTGTAAGCTTGCTCCCTGGCCATTCTGGGCACTGTCTCAGTCAGCTGGGGCTGCCATCCAGGGTAGCATAGAGCAGGGGGATGAAAGCACAGGCATGTATTTCTCAGAGTCTGCAGCCAGGAGGCCCAGATAAAGGGTGCCTGACCCCAAGT
>NW_025920428.1:76677-109096 GCF_902686445.1 Sciurus carolinensis
GGATACTCTCATGGGTTTCTGTGGGTATAAAGCAACCCTACCTGACTGTTGGACAGCCTTAGGGACCGGGGGCTTTGGATGATCCAGCCTCTGAGGTACGGGAGGAGGTTGGGACTGGAAGACCCCAGACAGTTGCATCCTTGGATCCTCCAACTCTTCTGCAGCCTCAAATTCCAAGAACCTTGGTAGGGTTTGGGTGAGGGAGGCACAGGCTGAACTGAGAAGCAGGTCAGGCATACCAGTCAGGTGCTACCTCCTACCATGCAGGAACTGGTGTCAGGGATAGGGGGCTGTGTGCTGGAGTGGGCTGGGTCAGTCCCCAGGGATAGCTGCTTCAAAGGGAGAACCACAGTTCTGGGAAACACTACCTCAACTACCCCTGAAGGGAATTAGATATGGGGGACGCAGGCAGGGCCCATTGGTGACCCTTGTTCCCGCTCTCTCCTGTCCCTACCAGGAACAACACAGATCAGATAAATGCTAGAGCTGGTCAGGGATTTGACTTTATCAGGGAACACCAGGGGTCCTGGACCAATCCAGGGATACTGAGCTTGGGACCATGAGCCCTGGAAGGATCACGTGGGAGACAAAGGCACAGGAGAGGTCACGTGAGAGTGGAAGCTAAGCAGAACCTTGGGTTTCTTCCAATGAGGGCTGTTTCTTTTTCTTTTCATTTGTTAGAATGGCACAGATTACTTAGAGGAAAGCGAATAAAGACTGGGGATGTGTCCCCAGGGCTCCTGAGGTACTGGATTCCCGAGCATGTGCTCCCCACTGCCACCCTCTTCTGGAACATCAGGTTGAAGTAGTAGTGTCCACTTTCATGACACCTCATCTCCCCAGTCTGTAACAAGGTGCCAGTTCCCAGGCAGTGGCCTGTGTGAGGCTAGTAGAACTTTTCCCCTCTGCAGAGCCAACAAAGCAGAAGGAGTTGACGTGGCTAGACAAGTTACCCCTCCCCATCCTGACCCTGAAGCCCCAAGGCAGTTGGAGTCGGGAACCTTGAGACTGGAGTTTCTGTACAGTTGCAGAGAGAATGCCTGGAGCTCCCGCTAGGAGTTGCTGCTTGGAGAGCTAGTTGCCTCTGAGCGAACAGGAAGGTGACAGGCCCTACAAGACCCTGCTGTGTAATCCACGATCCCCCACCCCTAGGTTCTGGGCCCCAAAGCCTGGCTCACTTTTCCGCGGTCTCATAGAAGATCATTCGATCAAAGTTGCTCGTGCGCTGCCATTCCTGCAAACCCTTCCGCAGGCCCTCCTCCACGGTTATGGTGGGCTCCCGTCGGGACAGGGACCGAAGCACTGGGCTGGAATTCATCAGGATCCATCAGAATCCACAAGGTCACCCTCCATTCTCAGTTTTCCTGGGCCAACACCTACCTTTGTTACAGCTGCCCCATCCTGCTCAACTCAGAAGTACTGTCACTGGGGCCCTGGGACACTATACTTCATACCAGACATGAACATCAAGGTCCTCAGTGGCCTGTATGGTTTTATGTGGATTCCTCAGTGGCATGGGGTATTATGTGGTGAATGCTTTTTATCTTCCAAAGTTCACTTGTTGAAATCCTAACCCCCAATGTGATGGGCATGTGGAGATTGGCTTTAGAGTTTTGGGGAGTTAGATGAGATCCTGAGGGTGGGGCTTCATGAGGGCGTTAGTGGTGTTCTAGGAGAAGTAAGGCACTCTGAAGTGACCTCAGTCATGTGAGGACACTGGTGAGTCAGCAGCCTTTTCAAGGGAGCAGAAGAGAGAGCCGTCATGGCACTTGGGGTCAGGCACCCTTTATCTGGGCCTCCTGGCTGCAGACTCTGAGAAATACATGCCTGTGCTTTCATCCCCCTGCTCTATGCTACCCTGGATGGCAGCCCCAGCTGACTGAGACAGTGCCCAGAATGGCCAGGGAGCAAGCTTACAAAGTGGGCTAGATGAACATCCCCATTCTGGATCCAAAGAGGGTGAGCTTCCCCATGAGTGCTGCATGATCATAGGGTCCTGTTTGGGACAATGTGTGTGGTTATCCATAGAGTTCCATTTTGGGGCCAGCACTCCTAACCCCACTAGTGCTAGTGATGTCCTCTGTGCTGGGAACAATCAGGTCTATGCTGGAAGGTGAAATTCCTGGGGGAGGGACGATCATATGGAGTCAGACAGCCATCTCCAAATCCTGGCTAACGTTATGCAAGGAACCTGCTCTGGTCTTGAGTCCTCTGTATGAAGGTGACGATCTTTGCAAACAAAGATTACCTGCACTCATAGGGTCACGAGGGGCAACTGAGTCATGGCATATTACGTCCGCCTATGTGAGATGAATATTGTTGGCAATGTAGGTCTCTCAGCCTGTTCCCCCACCCTCAGGACCTTCCTTCTAGGTACTCTGCATCTCAGTTTTCTTTTCCACCCTCACTTTTTTCCCCCTCAGAACTCCACGAAGAGTTCCGCAACCCTGGGCAGAACACTCACACGAGGAAGCAGGAGAGTGCTTCCACATCTGGAGTCTGAGGAAGGTGCCTGCGGACCAGGGTCTTGAAGCGCTGCCAGCGCCGGAAGTTTTCGTAGATGCTCTGAGGTTCGTTGGAGTCATCTGGTGGCACTGCAGCCTGGAAGGTGGGCAGTGCACCCTCCCCATACACTCTACCTGGCCATTGTTGGGCATTCATTGGGAACATGATTGGGGCCACCTGGGCAAATGGTCGTGGTGCTGGAGGCCGACGGACCAGGTAACAGGGGCCCCCGTAGTTCTGGATGCCCCCACTGGCTGAGGCAGGCACGGTGGTCCTCAGGGCAGCCGCCGGGAGGAATGGAGCAGGATTCTCCATACCCCGGCAGAAGGCCCCTGGAGCCCTCCAGTTGAGGGGTCCCTGAGTGTGGGCATTGTTCTGAATACGACGCGGCTCTATTGGCCTCCGTTCTGGCCCACGTTGTCCAAAACCGAACAGCCCAGCCACATATGGTTGTCCAGGGTAAGCAGACAGCACCAGAGGGTTACCCTGGGAGATGGGTGCAGCCACCTGTGGTGCCATGGGCAGCTCCCAGAATGGCTGGTGTGTGGGCACAGGGGCAGCGGGAAGAAAGGGCAGGCCTCTGAATGGATTCATGAAGGCACCTGGATTGAAGTTCATGCCTGGTCTCTGATTCAGATGCTGTGGAGGGAATGAAAAGGGAGAGAGGAGAAGGGGGAAATGTCAGCAGGATTGAGGCCCCCAGCTCTTTAGTCAGTGAAAATGTGACAAAAAAATGATAACAGCTCAGGACCCTCTGTGCAAAGATATTTGCAGTTTGCAAACATCCCTGAGTGGATTTCATTGTGTTTCCTTAGTTGGAGTTACACCCAGAGAAAACTTGTTCCCAGTTCGCCAGGATTCCATGAACACTGTGGACTGTGACCCCTCAGATTTCCCTGCCTCTGAGAGGCCCCTGGCACATCCTTTGCAGACAATATGTTGCCCTCCTGGGGCATTCCCTACAAATGGTTCAATTTGACTGTGCTCAGTGGCACCATGCCCCTCCGCATGCCCGCCAACTGGAAAGGAACCTAAACCAGGACAGTTCCCGCATCCCAGGGTCATGTTGCAGGTGGCAATTTCCAAAGATTATTGACCCATCACCTCCTTAGTTTTCCTTTTGCTGACTCTGCTTGCATTTCCCTCCATTTCTTCCCTAGTCTCTCACAAACAAATGTCACCTGAATAAACTCTCTCCCTGGCTAGAGGCTGAGGAGCCCTGATGTTCACCCAGGAGCAAATTCTTCCCAGCATGTGGGTACTTCTCCCAGCACTTCCCACAGCAGTGCCCAATGGGAGGACAGATTCTGGCCAGCCCCGTCCCCAGCGTTCACCGGTTCCTGCCACGACATAGGGAGATCTGTTCCTAGGGAAGAGGTCTGTGTGATAGACATTGTGTTCCCTGAGATCCTCTCCTGGCATCACCAGCAATGGCTGCTGAGATTTACTAAAGGTGATGGAAGGGTGAATGATGTGACTTTCAGAGACTTTTAAGGCTACTGCTCACATTGTTATTGGGCCTGCGAATTGGAACCATTCTCAGGTCCTTTGTTTGTTTTAAACATAGGAAAGTATTACAGAGAACCAGGCCTGCACCTGCTGCTAGGTGTGGCAGGGTTGTCTGGAGCACATTCTTGTTTCCCAGAATGTCATGCAGTCAAGGTATTCAAGATCAAGAACACTTTACCACTTGCGTATATTAATCAGGACACCTGCCTAACTTTATATGAGAACAGGAGTGGGGCCCCATCCTGTGTGCTGTTCTTTTTGTCTTGAACAGAACCCAGTTGTCCTCAAAACTGATTGAACCAAAGGAAACGCACTCTCTGTGTGTTCACCTTTCATGGAGTACTAAAGAAGGAAGATGAGAAAAGTCTTCATGCCAACATAGAAATAAAATGGGCTGAGGCTGTATCAGAGAGAGCTCCACACCAGGACGCTCTGAAAGACCTCTTTCCATGAAAGTGATAAGAAGTCAGAAGACCTCCTAGGTCCAAATCTCTGTTGGTTGAGTTTCCCTGGTTCCCTGCCCTTCAGGAATCAAGGACACCTGCTCTCTGAACTGAAGAAGTTTCCTGGGCAGGATGTGGGTGAGGGACCCTGGGCTGTGGCAGTTGGCATGCCCTGCAGCCTCACCCAGAGTGTATCACACTGCGGATGTGGTCAGCAGGAACCCCACTAGGCAGTTTACTAGCTGAGAGCATTTCTCTCCACTTCCCATTTATGATCTGAGAGCCTCGTGTCAATCCCCTGAGAATGATATCACAGGCAGCTTCCAGGTGTCTGAAGAATGGACACAGGCTCAGCCTCTCCCCCTCCAGGCAGCCCTAACTGGCCACCACTGTGACACTGTCTCTGACTGCCTAAAAATTCACACAGTGACCTGTGTCGATTCTACAAGGAATCAGTCCCTTGGCCTCTCTTGTTTCAGCTGACCCAGTGTCCTTCCCCTGAGAGGTGTTGATGGACGTCTTAGGAGCCCTCCTCCCCATGAGCACTATCAGTCTTCCTGGGCTTTCTGAGCCATGTCAAGTGCCTTGTCAAAGGCTCTCTCCTTCGTCTACTTCTGCTTCATCAGTTGATGAGAGAGGAAGTAGTCCATTCAAATTCCCAAGGATTTACAGGGTGACTGGTATTCAGAAAACAAACCACTGTCCCTCCTGACTCACCTCTTTCTATAGGTCAAGACACTGGACACAGAGTCTGGCAGTCTCCAAGTGGGAATCGTCTATACTGGACCTAGAGAGTGATCTGACTGTAGCAGATGCTCAGGGTCCAACAGAAATGCTGGGCAAAGTTTGAATGTAAACCCCAGTGGAATGCTGGGTCTAGACATTCTGTAGGGGGGAGGGGTGGAGAGCATCAGGCCTGGGTGGGCAGACATTCCATGAAGAGCTCTGGCAAGTAGGGAGGAACTTCATGTTCCCTTGAAGGCATCCTGTGGTGACACGTGGTGTGTGCCTCTGGGTCATTTTGAGATAGTTTCTAAAATCCATAGGAGAGTGGTTTGAGAGGTGCTCCTCTATTTCAGTGCCTCAATAAGCATATTTTCTTCCCCTGATGGGCAGGCCCAGTGGACTGGGGCTCTCATCAGACACACAGTCATGGGTAGAAACCGCCAATACTCCGATCTCTAGAGTGTTTATTCATCCCATCACATCTGCAGAACACACACTTCAGTGTTCATGAAATAGCCGACACCTTATTATCAGTCTCTTCAGAGGAATAGTGGGGCAAACCATGATACTCAAGCAGTGAAAACAAGTTTCTTTCATTCTTCCTTCACTTGTCATCTGTTTCCCACATTCATCTCATTAATATTATGGCTGGTGAGGGTTTTTGAACCAGTGATATAAAATATGCAATGTGGAGAAACTGTCTTCTCCTCCTTCCACAATTAGTTTTTTAAGAAATAATCACTTACTATCATGAATAATGGGGACCAGATTTCAAAGCAAGCTGTTTTTGCTAGATGGAGATTGACTTACGGGCTCCTGCATACCTTCGGTCAGTGCTTTGCCACTGCGCTTCACCCCTTACCCCATGCACTCCTTCAAAATGCTAGACTGCAGATGCACATATAATCCAACCAGTCAAATTCAATTTGTGAAAACTGGCCATGGAAGAAGCAGTGAAATGTCCTTATGTCCTACCATCTGACCATTGCTGTTGTGAAGCCCTGAACTAAGATCGATTTTTGAGGGGAATGAAGGATAGTCATTGATGCAATCCTAATCAGGAACATTGGAGGAATTGCTAAAGGCCTGTGTGCCTCCCATGCAGCCTTTACTTCTGCGCAGCAGGAGGCCCTTGGCAGTGTCACATGTGACCTGTCTTCCACAATATCCTTTGGGAAGAAGTGATGCTAATTAAACCCAAATTTCCAGAAAGAGTATGAAGGGAGTGTTCTTTTTTCTTCAAAGTATTACAAGGTCAAGTGAATTCATGGCACACATTTGAGAAAGTTCCAGCTAAAAGTACGGCATGTAGGAGAAAAGGAAAGGATGAATCTGCTGTCTGCTGAAATTGGTCGACATTGCCAAGTCTTTATTGAACATATAGGAAAAACCTTCAAAGAGAACATTTGAGCATCAGTCTGTGTTGGGAGGGCAGAGTACAGTAAATGGGGAAGGCAAAATCAAGGAATGGGGGTTTCAAGAGTGTTCCAGAGACCTAAAATCTTTGCCAGAACTGTTCTTAAATGGAACCTACAGATGGAGTAGGAGGAAAGCACAAGCTAATGTTTGGACGAGTGAGCGCCAAAGAAATGGACATAGTGCAAAGGGAGTCAAAACTGCATCCAAAGTGAGGAGCCTGAACTTCATGGTGGAGAGCTTGCAACACTGCAGCCAGGGCGGTCTCCAGTGCAGGCATGGCAGGTGTGTACTAGTGAACATCTAGGCGGTCCATTCAGGTGCACTCACTGGAAGAAGGAGGAGCCACCTTGCAGGCAACCGGTGGTGCTGTGGTCCTTGGGCCGCCATCCAATGGTCCAGCGTCCTTTGCGCCTGCAGTGGGGTGACTCACAGTGCAAGCATGGACGGCGGTTCCCCAACAGCCGGCTTGGCTCCCATGGCAGCGTCCAGAACCGGTTCCCAGCCCAGAGGTACTGGACCCGTGTGCCTCTCCCTCCCTGGCACGTGGTGCGCCAGACTTCCATCCCAGGCGGCCGGCCTGCCGTCATGTGTCCGCGCAGGTGCCGCTGCCCCGCAGCCCGTTCTCACCTGGAGGCGGGCGGTGCCGAGACCAGGCCCCGCGCCTCCTGTGCTGGATGCAAGCGGACAGTCCCCAAGGCAGTGCGAGCGTGGAGCCTCTGGGTCAGCGTCCCTGGCAGCCCGTGGCCAGGGAGCTGAGCGGAACCAAAGAGGGGAGTGAGCAGCGGCCTCTGGTCTGCAGGGAGGTGACCGGTGCCGAGGTCCTAGGAGTTGGGATGGCCTCTCCTTGCCCCGGGAGATGTGTGCGTGCTGGAGATGTTGGCGGCCTTCACCACTTAGGCGGAAGGACAGTCCTGTCAGGTGGCGCTGGCGACTTTGCAAAAGGGATGTTGGAGCCGCTCTGGCCCTTCTGCTGTGGTCGCATCCCGATGGACGTGCAGTCACAGGTTGGCTGTGGTGGAAGAGTTGGGAAAATGGACTCGATGACCGGATGAGAACCATCTGCCCCTACAGTTGTTCTGCAATAAAGAGATTGAGATTTGGTTATTAAATTGTGTGGCGTTCATGGATCGCACACAGGAAATGGATCGCATGCTCTGGTGTGTGTTGGCGGGTTAGTGGGAGGCCCTGGTCGGTGTTTCTGGGTGCAGGAAGTTTTCCTTTCATTTTGAAGGCTTGATGATCAATGGGTGGTTATTCATGTGAGAAACTACACGCTGGGCATTTGTGGTTGGCACTTCCTTTCTGGGGTGGTGTTGATATCCATTTGGAGTTTGGGGTTCGCTGTGTTTTCGTCTGACTGATGAGAGTCTGAGATATCTTCAAGTGTAGGAGGTCGTGTCTGGATGGATATTTGAGGTCAAGGGAGAGTCATGACTTTTGTGAGACTGTAGTTTTGAGTGTATTTGGAGGGCGTAAGAAAAAACGGGTATAAACTCAAGGAGTTGGGGTTAGGTGTTTGCAATTTGGTGTTTTACTATTTTACCCATGGCCTTGTTATTTGTTTTGACCCTTGAATGCATTCTTGGAATTTTGGGTATATTATGTGTATTTATATATGGGCTATGTTTAGGAATGTGTCTGGCTATTTTTTTTTTTTTTTTTTTTTTTGGTTTGCAACGTGATTGTTATAGTTGGGAAATGAGGAAGGGTATTTGTATATTCAGGACATGGTGGTAGGTTATGTGGGGTTTTTAAAAACTTTCATTTTTGTTACTTGTATATGTATTTGAGTACAAAAAGTCTGATCAGGGACTAATTTTGTGGAGTACTAGAATGATATATTCAAGTGTGTGGAGTTGGTAGGGTTGTGCATTTTGGAAGATGAGTTACTCATATTTGGGCATGTGTGAACTCGTATGAGTAGTTTATTTGCATGTGTATGGGGACATTTGCATGTTAGTGGATAACTGTATAGAAATAAGATTTCTATGGACAGTTACCTGTATATTGAGTTTGTATTAACTGCCTCATCTCAGGTGTGTGTGTGTGTGTGTGTGTGTGTGTGTGTGTGTGTGCATCTTTGTGTTTCATGTACTAGCAATAGTTGTGAGAAGGAAGAATATTGAGATGTCAATTAGTATGTGTATTCAAAGGACATGGCGTTTCCTGTCTATTTTCTGGGGCCATATAGGTATTAAGTAAAAAGTTATTTGTATGTAACTGAAGTAAGGATGTATGTCTGTAATAGAGAGGTGACTTTGTGCATTTATAGAGGGGAGTGTGGGAATTGTGTTTATATGTGTTAGGGATACATGATACAGTTATTTTTTAGTAATTGAGTATAGATAAAGTGTGTTGTACTAGCCCATGATAATTTGGGATGTGTCTGTGAGCTTATGTATATTTTATATAATATGCTGGAGATATTTTTTGTGTCTCGGGCATGCAAATTGGTTTGTGGATTCGTAGAGGGGTGCCTGATTACTGTGTTTCTTCACTGGGAATGAGCTCTCTAGGAGTATTCAAAGTGTATTTCTTTGGAGAATGTGCGACATTTCTAGGTGTGTATAGGAATGTTTGGCTGATGAGGTTGGCAAGTTACTTTCTAGAGATGTAGAATTCTGTAGTTTTAGGGAATCTCTATATTCATGTTTTGGAAATATTTCTGTGTCTGTCTCTCCATTTATGTGTGGAAATTAGGTACCTATTGATTCATATATAGAGATTCATATATGCATGGTTTTTCATGTGTGTTGGTATTGAACACTGCCACGTTCAAGCAAGATAATCATTTTTGTGTTTTGTGTGCAGGCACACAAGTGATTAGGTGTATGCTCATGGATTTGTGGGTGTGTGTGTTTAGAATCTGTGTGCATACAAGATGCTCAGGAATTGTGTTTGTTTTTATTGTAGCATGTAATTCTCAAAGATTTTGGTGACATCAGTAGAATGTGTGGTTTGGGTATATTACGTTTAGTCTCATGCATTTGAGAAGTCTAGGTTGTTGGTGGCTGAGTGTGTCTTGAACTCATGGGGCCCCGGGGATGTGTACTGTGGCAGCTGTGAGAGGTTCATTGTGTACTTGGAAGTCGATTGTATATTTGGGTGTTGTGGGACGTATGTATGTTAAGAACTGGGATTTCGTGTGGGTCCCTCTCTTATAGTGCAAGAGATGACTGGTTGTATACTGTTTGGTTTTCCAGAGTCTGTTCCTATACGGTATTCATTGGGTATATATGGGCAGTGTGTATGTTGCATAGGTACGTGTCCCTCCCTTGTTGTTCATGTATGTGTAATTGTGGGAATGCACATGAACATTTAGGATGAATAGGGTATTTTTTCTGCAAAAAATCACATAGTAACAGGCGGTGTTCCTTTGTATTTAGGGTGGAGAAAATGGTTGTACACATGTTCAGAACTATGCGGTATTTTTGTCTGGAGACATTAATGTCGTTTTGTTTGTGTATTTGAGGTCGCAATTCAGTTTAGTATCCTGGGGCAGGTGAATTTTGTACACATATTCTTCGTGGGCTGGAACTTACTGTGGTAGCTGATGCTGCTCATCCCTTTCTGTTTGGTGTTCAGTGGTTCCAGTCATTAGGTCGAAATTAGTCTTGAGATAGACGTACCTCATGCACTAAAAGTCAAAACTTTCTTACCTACCTCTGCATTATATCTTACTAAATGTTTACTAACACACCTCTAATGTGTGTTTGTGTTTGTGTTCTGCATGTGTGTACACCATTTTTATGACCAGGCATCTGTGTGAAGTAAACATATTCAGGCAACAATGTGTTCATATCTTAGAGATTCTACATGTATTGTGAGTGGGACATCAGGGATCCTTTTGGGAAGGCATTGACCCTGTTCATTCTGATCCACTCTATTGCTCCTAACTGGGTTAGTTCATTCTTCAGGGACAAAGAACCTGCATGTCTGTTGATTTCTGGCTCTTTCTCATGCAGGTGGATGCAGTACTGTATGCTCCTTGGGCAGGCAGGTTCCTGTTCAGCATGTGGGTGGTCCAGGCATCTCAGTCATAAGCTGATTGTGACTTTTAAATAGGTATCATGTTCATGTTCGTGTTGGGCAACAGGCATAAAATTGTCAGGTTTCTTGGACAGGAGATGAGATGGAAAAGTCCTCTTTTGTGCCAACACCATGAGAATCAGCTGGGCAGCCACAGATGCTGTTGGTTCCTCTGAGGCTAAGCTGGTGGATGAAAACACTGTGCTCCACAGCATGAGGCTAGTGAAAACCTGAAGAACCTCTATGGCACTACCATCTGTGCCCTGGGTGGTGTTTGCTGGTGGAGGTCAGGTAATCCTTCCCTGTGGAAACCTGAGACTTCAGGGACCTCCAGGGACCCCAAAGCTCAGAGATTTTGTTTTCTGTTTTGGTAGCTCTGTTTTATTGGGTCATGTTTTGAAGGAACCTTCTCCATGTTCTGAAGGGCAAGGATTCTCTTTCTGGGGGAAGCAAACCCCTGCTTCCTTTGTCTGATAGTTTGGTGCCACCTTCTTTGTTTTCTTTATTCCCATTGAGTGGTTGACCTATCAGTGAGCTGCATGCTAGCAGTGGAAACCAGAGGACCCCACAACAATCCCTTCCTCCTTACGAGTCACCTGAGGTTTTCTGTGCCTATCTCCTTAGGCTGATTCTCCTCCTGGTTGTGACCCAGGGATGATGAGAAGGAGTAAAAGGAGTAAATGAGGGGATCTCAGTCCCCTCTAAGGGTTGGATAATCACCTTTTGGGAAAGGCTCATGGGTTAAAAGCTTGATCTCCAGTGAATGGTGCTATTGGGAAGCAGGGGGAGTTTTAGGAGGTGGGATATAGTAGAAGTTAATCATGTCATTGTGGGTTCTCTGGAATGGGATATTGGGACCTGGGCCTTTCCCTAGCCCTATCCCTTTCTTTTTCCTTTTACTTCCTGGCCACCTTGAAGTGAGCAGTTTTCCTCTAGTATACTGTACTGCTCAGCCAGAGAGTAGCAAGGCCAAGCAATCATGGATTGATTAATCTTTCCAAATTAATCTTTCCTTTTCTCATGGTGTTGCTCTCAGATATTTCGGTACTGTGACAGACGACTGATTAACCCAGAAAAATGGTTTCAAGAGTGCATGATTTTGTGACAATACCTGCTCATGTGATTCAGAAGGCATTGGAATTATTTTCAGAAAAAGTTTGGAAAAGCTTGGAGAAATAGGCTAGAGAAAGCCTAGAGTGCTAGAAGAGAGCTCTGTTAGGGATGCTGATGTGAGGTCAGACCAGAATGCGTCGAGGAATGCAGACAGTACAGGCACTGTCCGTGCGGTTTCCAGATTGAAGCAAGTGTCTGTTTGGTAATTCCAATAGAGGCCACTCATGTTACTTCTGACAAGAATGGCCTACATTTTCTCTACATTCTACATGTGCTTAGAATGTAGAATGTACCTAAGTGGGAGGTTTATTTAAAGGTGAGAGATTATACTTTAGATATAAGACATCCCCCAAAAGCTTATGTGTAAGAAAATGCATGAAAGTTTAAGGGTGAAATGATTGGGTTATGAGAGCCTCATTAATCCACTGGTATCGATTATCTGGATGGTAACTGTAGGTAAGTTGGGTACGCCTGGAAGTAGTCAGTCAAAGGGGGAATGCCTTTGGGGATCATAGTTTTTCTCTGTGAGTAGAATCCCTCTCCCTCTCCCTCTCCCCCTCTCTCATTGACATATTCTGAGCTCCTTTCCTACTCTCTACATTTTCACCATGATGCTGTGCCTCAATTTGACCTGAGAGCTCTGTAGTTCATGGTCAGATGACTGAGACCTCTGAAACCATGAGCTAAGGAAACTTTTCCTGATCTTATTGTACTTGTTAGATTTTTTTTTGTCACAGTAATGTAAAAGGCAACTGAAATACAGACTAATTAATCCAGTTGAAGATATTTCAAGGCAGTACATCATTTGAGATGTGGCCTGGATATTTCTAGCTACCTTTAGCCTGATTTACAGTGTGGCTCAGGAGCAAAAGACAGAGTAGTTGGAGGTTTTCCAGAAAAGAAAGCTTTGTAATGTTGGTGCCAAGGATGGTGTAGTTGATAAAGATGTTAGTTCCATTACAAAGAAGCTGAGTAGTTTGTACTAGTACACTAGAGAACACACTTTGAGGCACCTGAGGAATGGGAAGGACCCCACCCTTAGCAGGCTCAAACCTTGTTGGAGAGGAGAGCGTCAGGGTGCCCCACTTGCACAGTGCAGCCTGGAAATCATTTAATCAAGATTGATTTTACTGTGTGACTAACACCATACAGGCATACAGAGGGCCTGGGCCAGGCTGTGCTGGCTGATGTTCTCATTCACAGCTGGCATTGTCCGTGTGATGCTGCTTATCAGGATTACAGAATGCAAGCATTGTGGGGTCATGAAGGTTTGCACTGGTCCTTCAGAGGACAGGGAAGTGACTGGATGACAGGGAAGTGTATGTCACGGTCAGAGTCCAAGCCATTATCCCCAGAAACAGTGATTTGTCAATGTGTGAGGGTGGAGCCAGTGTTGTAATGGAGGCCTCAGTAAGTTAGTGGTGCCAGACCTATGAAGCATCTCCGAAGGGAAGTCAAAGGCATTGTGAGCACACCCGACTCCAGGGATTGGTCCCACGGCAGACGAGGCTGAAGGGGAGAGGATGCCCAAGCCCTCGGGGATCCGTATCACACCATCATGTGCTCTAGTTCCACACCTGGATCACTGGACTGAACTTTGTTCAGTTTCCTCCTTGCTAGATTCCTGTTGTTCCATTTTGGGCTAGTTGTGTTTCCCCTTGTGCCATTGTATTTTGGAATGTTGTTGATTATTAGAGAGAATTATAGCTACTGTACCTACAAAGTTTTGATTGTGCTGCTTTGCTTCCTCCTGAGATAGCCAATACCTGAAGAGACAGAGAAGTGGGAGAGGAAAGGTCTTCATTTCACAACAGTCCAGCATATCAGAAGATGAATGGCTAGCACCTGGTTTCATCTCGTTTAGTGCTACTGAGTGAAAGTGCATATGGTGTGCTATGTGGGATTGTTCTCTCAGTCTTGGGCAGGTGTGCACAAGGTGGTGGTTCACTAGTCTTGACAGATGTTCTTTTCCACGTGCTGGGGTTGTGTGGGTCTTATCTGGGCCCAGTGTACACTGAACCATGCTGGTCCTGTGAACGTGATTGTTTAGACGCTTGCATTCTGAAGGTGTATGCATCTGGTTTCTTCCTAGTCTGTCTCTGCTCTACAATTCTGTCAATACCTTTTAATTTGGACATTTCCTGTGACCTAGAAAGGGGGACTGCCGAGTGCAAGGGTTAGTGCTTTTAACTAACTCTGTGGCTGCTCATCAAGATGGGGCTGAGGGTGTGGGGAGACAAGAAAGCTATGCTCATGAATCAGAAAGAAGAAAGAATGGAGTAAAAAACCTTTTCATTCAGGGTTCAGCAAACTGTGGTCCCTCGAGTCTCAGAGGAGACTTTGGAGGACTATTGAGAAATGCAGGCACTGTTGAGATTTGTGGACTCTTGGAGATGGACTTAATGCTGTTTTATTTATTTATTTATTTTTTTCTGTGAGCTTTTTGGAGACCAAAGGATAGGTGTTACTGTACTGACCTTTGGTGTCACCAAAGACTCACCTATTAAACCTCTGGTTTCCAGCTGATGGCACTATTGGGAGGTGGTGGAGCCTTTTGGAAAGTGGGGCTTATTTGAAGGAAATTAGTTCATTAGGGATGTGCCCCTCAAGGGGTTTGTTCTGGGGCCCCTGTGAATTTCTGGCTCTGTCTCTCTTTGCTTCCCAGCTGCCCTGAGGTGAGCAGTTTCCTCTCCTACACACTCTCTGCCAGATGTTCTGCCTTGACACAGGTCCAGAGGCAAGAGGGCCAAGTGACCATGAACTGTAATCTGAAATGATGAGCCAAAGTAGATCTCTACTCCATTGAACGTACTGATCTCAGGTACTTGTCACAGGGTTGGAAAGTGATCAGGGACAGCTCCTGTCCAAAATGCAAGATGCCCCAGCCCCTTCCCTAACCAAAGTAACCTCCTCTGTTAGAAGCAGGGAACAACTGATACTTCACTCACTCATCTGTTGGGCAGCAAACATGCCAGTAATGCCCCCAGTATAGAACTAGGGCATGTAAGGATGCCCAAGGCCTCTCGTGTGAGAACACGGCAGACCACATTGAGAAATTGGAGCAGGCATGGCCTACGGGAGCCCAGGTGGACAAGCCTGGGCCTAGCATGGGAACAGACGTTGCGCAATTGTGTGGCCCCCCATCTAGGAGACGTCTGGGCTGACAGTGGATACTCAGAAGGGCCTATTTGGGGTGATCCTCTCCTTTAGGTATCCCCTTAGTGTCCCAAAGTAGCAACATCTCCATAAGATTTATCTAAGAGGGCTGTCTTCCTATATGAAATGTTTTGTCTGTTGAGCACTTGCTAGTGAATACTGTGTTTCTTCACTGTGAATGAGCTTTCTAGGAGTATTCAAAGTGTATTTCTTTGGAGAATGAGTGACATTTCTAGGTGTGTATAGGAATGTTTGGCTGATGAAGTTGGCAAATTATTTTCTGGAGATGTACAATTCTGCAGTTTTAGAGAATCTCTATATTCATGTTTTGGAAATATTTCTGTGTCTCTTTCCATTTATGTGTGGAAATTATGTACCTATTGATTCATATATAGAGATTCATATATGCATGGTTTTTCATGTGTGTTGATATTGCCACATTCAAGCAAGATAATTATTTTTGTGTTTTGTGTGCAGGCACACAAGTGGTTAGGTGTATGCTCATGGATTTGTGGGTGTGTGTGTTTAGAATCTGTGTGCATACAAGATGCTCAGGAATTGTGATTGTTTTTATTGTAGCATGTAATTCTCAAAGATTTTGGTGACATCAGTAGAATGTGTGGTTTGGGTATATTACGTTTATTTAGTCTCATGCATTTGAGAAGTCTAGGTTGTTGGTGGCTGAGTGTGTCTTGAACTCATGGGGCTCTGGGATGTGTACTGTGGCAGGTACAAGAGGTTCATTGTGTACTTGGAAGTCGATTGTGTCTTTGGGTGTTGTGGAATATATGTATTTTAAGAACTGGGATTTCACGTGGGTCTCTCTCTTATAGTGCAAGAGATGACTGGTTGTATACTGTTTGGTTTTTCAGAGTCTGTTCCTATATGGTATTCATTGGGTATATATGGGCACTGTGTATGTTGCATAGGTATATGTCCTTCCCTTGTTCATGTATGCATAATTTTGGGAATGCACATGAGCATTTAGGATGAATAGGGTATTTTTTCTGCAAAAAATCACATAGTAACAGGCGGTGTTCCTTTGTATTTAGGGTGGAGAAATTGGTTGTACACATGTTTAGAACTATGCAGTGTTTTTGTCTGGAGACATTAATGTCATTTTGTTTGTGTATTTGAGGTTGGAATTCAGTTTAGTATCCTGGGGCAGGTGAATTTTGTACACATATTCTTCATGGACTGGAGCTGCCAGGAACTTGCTGTGGTAACTGATGCTGCTCATCCCTTTCTTTTTGGTGTTCAGTGGTTCTGGTCATTAGATTGAAATTAGTCTTGAGATAGATGTACCTCATGCACTAAAAGTCAAAAGTTTCTTACCTACCTCTGGATTATATCTTACTAAATGTTTACTCATACACCTCTAATGTGTGTTTGTGTTCTGCATGTGTGTGCACCATTTTTATGATCAGGCATCTGTGTGAAGTAAACATATTTGAGCAACAATGTGTTCATATCTTAGAGAGTCTACATGTATTGTGAGTGGGACATCAGGGATCCTTTTGGGAAGGCATTGACCCTGTTCATTCTGATCCACTCTATTGCTCCTAACTGGGTTGGTTCATTCTTCAGGGACAAAGAAACTGCATGTCTGTTGATTTCTGGCTCTTCCTCATGCAGGTGGATTCAGTAATGTATGCTCCTTGGGCAGGTAGTTTCCTGTTCAGCATGTGGGTGGTCCAGGCATCTCAGTCATAAGCTGACTGTGAGGAACAGAAACTTTTAAATAGGTATCATGTTCTTGTTGGGCAACAGGCATAAAATTGTCAGGTTTCTTGGACAGGAGATGAGATGGAAAAGTCCTCTTTTGTGCCAACACCATGAGAATCAGCTGGGCAGCCACAGATGCTGTTGGTTCCTCTGAGGCTAAGCTGGTGGATGAAAACACTGTGCTCCACAATGTGAGGCTAGTGAAAACCTGAAGAACCTCTATGGCACTACCATCTGTGCCCTGGGTGGTGTTTGCTGGTGGAGGTCAGGTAATCCTTTCCTGTGGAAACCTGAGACTTCAGGGACCTCCAGGGACCCCAAAGCTCAGAGATTTAGTTTTCTGTTTTGATAGCTACAGAGGCCCATGTGTTAGTATCAAGAGTGTTTTTTGGGCACAGTGGTGTACTCCTGTAATCCCAGGGGCTCCGGAGGTTGAGGAAGGAGGATTGCAGGTTCAAAACCAGACTCAGCAACTTAGGTAGACTTGTCTCAAAAAATAAATAAATACATAAAATAAAAAAGACTGGCGATGTTGCTCAGTGGTTAAGCACACCTGGATTAAAAAAAAATGTGTCTTAGTTACATGGATGTTAGAATCTGGACAGAAAACAGAAAGTGCACCCTATCTATAGCCCTGGTCAGACTGTCCTATATTTCTTTCACTTGCCTGACATTTGTGTACAAGTATGAACTATGTTCCTGGTATAGGGTAGATACTGAGAAAATATTTGTCAAATGAATGAATAGATACTAGATGCTTACTTCCCCTCCCTCCCTTTTCCCCGTTCTTCCTTCTTTCTTTCCTTTCTTCTTTCATACTAGGCATTGAACCCAGGGGGGCTTCACCACTGTGCTACATTCCCAGTTACCTTTATTTTTAAAATTTTGAGACAGACTTACTAAGTTGCTGAGGTTCTATCTAAGTTGCTGAGGCTGACCTTGAATTTGCAATCCCCCTGCCTCAGCCTCCCATGTTGCTGGGGACTACCGTAGCACCCAGCTCACTTGATCATCCTCTCTCTCTCTCTCTCTCTCTCTCTCTCTCTCTCTCTCTCTCTCTCTCTCTCTCTCTCTTTCTCTCTCTCTCTTCTTCTTTCTCTTGATCCTATCTACCATTCATCACCCGGCTCTTCTTTGGAAAGAAAAACACACTATTTTGGGTAGGTTAATCTGCAAAAATGATTTGTGAATGGGTGAAATCAACACATCTCCCAGTGAAGTGGTTTGTGCCAGGGAATTTCATGCCCTGCTTCCCTTTGCTCAGTCTTCTTCCACTCACTTGTTTTCTGACAAATCAACCCAGGCCTCTCTATTATAGAGGATCTTCCAAAGGAAACAAGTCAACAAGGAGGTAATCAGAAAAACTTTGGATGGGTGGCAACATTCCTAAGATGCCATGGTCTGACAAGTTAGGGACTTTGGGGAAGCCCCATGCCTACACTTGACTCTCATCTGCCACCAGGATCAGCATCTGATCTGCTTCCATGTGCCCCTTACCTTGCCTTCCAAGGGTGCCTCTCTGAAATGATTTCGCCTATGAGAGCAATCTGATATATAAATCCACAGAGCAGTTCCAGTGAATGCAAACTGGTTACATTAAGGATTGGGGTTCTGTTTATTGACAGGGTCATGGCCTCTCCTGGTTATGACCCCCGAGGGACCCTGGCATGGAAACAGGATTTATAATGTAACACTAACAATAACACACTAGAGACAACTGTGACAGGGCCCATTTCTCCTACATGCTGCAGCTGGCTCCCCAGGATGAAGGCAGAGCTGGAAGCAGGCAGGGCGGGCACAGGAGCAGGAGACAAAGGAGCAAGGACAGAGTCCATGTGACTGGAGCTCCCAGGGCCAGGGTTCCAGCTCTGGCTTCTGAGGTCCCTGTAGTTGGAGGATTCACTCCCTGTCTTCATGAAACTTCATGACCTTCTTGTCACTCCACAGCTCTAGAGGAACCACTGCCTTCTGCTCACCTCCCAACCATGGCACATGGACCCTCTCTACAGAGAGCAAACCTGCTCTGCTGTCACCTCATTTTCATCCTTTGCTTGTGAATTATTCAGTTTTTTTCTTTATGGGGTTGGGGAGGTAAAGAAGCAGGATAAAGATGGGAATAGAAAACTGAAGTTCTAAGATTTTTTAATACATAGGAAGACTGGATGAAAACAGAACAAGGCATTTCTTCCATTTCTCTTGCTTTTTGAAGGAGAATTTGGGAGACTGTGAAATATTTTGACAGGGTTCAAGGGGTCCCCTAAATCCCACCATATTGGAAACTCCTTCTTCCAGTATGTCATCAGGGGTTTCTTTTCTTGCCTACCTGGAATGAGAAATCCTTGTGAACATACAGGATCTGACACAGGGCCATCATTCATTGGCAGACAAATGTAGTGTTTAGGAGAATAACCATAGTTTCTGCCATTTTTTTTTCAGACCTGCATTTCCCTTCTCATCTATCCAATAGGAAAGTACCAGAGAAATGAGATTCTGGAATAGCTTGGCATGCATTCAGTGGTACTTTCCAAGGGGAAGTGGTTCAGAAACTTTTTCTCCATCATGCAGTCTGGGAGGGTCAACTTCCTTGAAGTGAGGTGTCCTGAACCACAACAGTTGGCAGGTCCTCAATGGTCTCAAATGAGGCCCTCCCTGTTGGTGATCCTCAGTTCCTGACAAGCTTTCTTTTGTGATGCCAATGTTTATCCAAGCCTGGTTGGTGTTCCAGAGGTTCCTCGTGGGCACCAAGCACTTCTTTTGCAGTAAAGTCTTGTCCTTTGAATTTACAATCTTGAAGGAGAAACCAACTAACTCAGTGCCAATTATATAATTCCAGAGATGGTGGTCTTGACACTGCCTATAATACCCTTAACATTTTGTTTACAGAGAAAGGCTACAAAGTTTTCCCTGGTCATTTGTCGGTAGTAGCTGTCACACCCAGGGAAAATGTGGAGGCTTCATTCTTAATAAATTTGCCATCTCACCAATTTCCTGTGCTTGATTATTAGAATTTGAATGAACAAGAATTTACTGGGCCTTCTCCCTGTACTATGTGGAGATTTGAAGCACAGAATGGCAGATCCTATGCACTCTTTTGATGGCACATGTAGCAGAAAAGATGGTTTGACAACTAAATGTGATTTTCTTCATGACTCAAAATACGACCACTCATATACAAACTCACAACCACTTCAATGTTCATTTGCACCTTGCTCATTAGCCATCCTAGACTAACATAACTCACAGATGTGTTTTCCTTCTGTGTATTTCACCTTTATAAAACATTGCCCTGCATCTTATTTTGTACAACTGCATTTTATTGTGGCTCCTTAGTTCATGCATATGGTTTATTTCCTTCAAGGAAGTATTTGACCCTTGAGGACAGAAGCTTTAGGAATGTTCTCATCCTATGCTGGCACAGTTATCAGCAGGTTGGGTCATTTGTGCTTCATCACAGCAGGTAGATAAAGCATGATGGCCACACAAGGGTATCATGATGTCTGGAAACTCAGCATTAGTTCAGAATTATAACCACAGATTTCCAAAAGACAGCCAAAGAAGAGAGTCCAGATTACTGGTAAGTAATTTAGATATCAATTGCCTCATGTTTGCATGAAAAGTACATGAAGATGCTCTCTCTCTCTCTCTCTCTCTCTCTCTCTCTCTCTCTCTCTCTGCTTTTCTTTTTCTCTCCCCCTCTTTTCTCTCCCTTTTCTTTTTTGTAAAAATAAAGACAAAAGGTAGTGGAAGTCTCCATTGTCAGAGTTCAAAGCCTTTGCTAAACCTTTGACATGTAACAGTGTGTCCCCCTCCCCTTCCTCTGTACCCTCATCTCACTTGCAAGGGAAAAAGCTTAGAGAGATAACCATATCAGGCAGAATAAATGAAGCTTGCTTCCTTCTAAATTTGCTTCCTCCTACACAGTAGGGCTATGCACCCTGGGGTTGCATGCACTTTACCCAAGATGGCTGTCTTTTGACTTTTAGATAGCGGGCTAGACAGGGTAGATGAATTCACACATTTTCTAGACAGAAATCATGAAACTTGGAACCAGAAAGATCTAACAGAAAATCTCTAACATTCTCATTTTATAAATAAAGAAATTGAGACCTGGAAAACTTTGATGAGTTATCTAAAATTTGAGCTAGATAGAGACAGAACAGGTACCCCAAACCAGAATTTTCTTAAACCTGAGGCTGATATTCTTTCTGTCTTTACACAAAGGCTTGGAAATTATATATTTTAGCAATGTAAGTTCAGACAGTGGATGTCGCTCCCGCCAGCAAGAACGACCCAGAGACGTGATGGGTGGCAAACTTCCCTATTAACAGCTGATTCTTCTTTTTATTTCTTCCCTTTCTGGGAAGTTATTGTCACTTATATAGGTTATATCAACTAATTAGAATATTCACGATATGTGGGGAAAAGATAGACGTATATGGGTATAACTTGAAGCACCTAAGAATCACGCAAGAATCATGCAGAGGCCTTGACCAATTACTGAGACTTCCTCAAGGTGAAGTTAGTTGTATACGTGCAGAATAGCAGTTTTTCAACTGCACTGGCAGCTTGCCAGGCGCCATCTTGGCCAGGCTCCACCTAGGGCCAGGGGTCCGTACGCAACCCTGACAGTTCCCCCTTTTTTCTTTTAAAAGAAAAGCTCGGGACCAAGCCTGTCTTAGGCGGAGTGGTCAACTACCGTCCTTACCCGTCATCGGATAACTGTAGAGCATGCTACAGCTCCTGTCTTAGGTCGGTACGGAGTTACCTACTACCTTACCCGTCTGGTCAATGGTCCAGCCTCGCGAGCCACACTTGTGGGGAGCTGCCGGCCTCTAGGGCAGCCATGGCCTGATGGAAGATGATACGATCTCTCGCTTGACTCTGACGCACACGCATGATAGTGCGTGAGAGGAAGATAACAGCAATGATCATAAGCATGCATAATGCTCCCATACCAGCCCACTGCTTAATAAAACTGAAAGAGGAGGATAACCAATTTAACACTTCAGACATTGGAGCTACATCAACTCTAGTAGCATTAAGGCTAACAATTTGAGATCTAAGAATAGCAGTAAGATTATCAAATTCATAAGACCAGTTGGTACGTAGCTGAACAGACAAGATTCTAGACAAATCTGCTGCATAGCTGAGGTTATGGTAAGCTACAGGTGTAACGCACAGTCCCACCAGATGATAAATACATCCCACGTTTAACAGTTCCTGTAAAATGTCCATTTGTTCTTGAAGTAAGTCCACTCGCTGGTTCACTAAAAGAATCCCTGCTTTTAAGTGTTGATCCACTGTCTGCTGAGTAGATAAGGCAGTAGCAGTCTGTTGAACCACCTTATTGATTGTGGCTGCAGATTGTACAGACGTAGTTAAGGCTACAGCTGCTGCAGTGGCAGCTGCCGCTGATGCAACTATAGCGGTAATGACTGCTGCGGTGATTCCAAAGTCTCTCTTGTTTCTGGAAAGCAATACTGGCAATTCATCATCTGTAACAGAAACTGGCATAGGCAAGAAGGTAGGAATGCGCATAATGACAGCTCGGCAATATTTGGTTGCGTTCCAACACTGAGAAAGATAGCAGTTAGTTCCAGAGCAGTTGAGTGTCGTGCTATTAAAAACATTAGTTAATAGGAACATAAAAGGAGGGTAGACACACACAGGAGTGGAATACAATGTTATAGTATTGTTACAAGCTATCTTGCTGACCTGGGAAGGGCCTGTGCCAGTATAGTCTGAAGTGCGATACCAATAACAGGTCTTAAATGAACCCCCTTTCAGAGCAAACAAAGGTTGAAGATTAGTATATCCTGCTTGGGAGGTAAATAGGAACCAATTATCAAAAGGATTTATACGTAGAGAACTAAGGCAAAAGCCAGAATAGACAAGGTTTTTGATAAAATCATTCACATATTGTTGGTATGTAAAGTTTGGGGTGAAATAAAATCCATGTTGAATAGGAGCTGCTTTTTTAGCATGTTGACAACCTGTCCAAATGGGAGGACTAGAAAATTTGGGATCACAAGGAGGGAAAATGCGAGGTGTACGAAATCCAGTAGATGGCAATTTCAGTCGTTTTGGAATTAATCCTTCAAGAAAGACAACTTGCCCTGAAGTAGTAATCTTACTTGTCCCTGTAACTTCACCCTGGGTAATAGTCATACTTTCTTGGAAATCAATCCCTTCAGTAGACTGTCTTAAAAATAACCCTTGCACTTCACGCTGTAATTGAATGCAAGGCCTAAGAGAAGTGTCATTAACAAATTTGTTATTGGTAGAGATATCAAAGCAAAGGGTGCCTGGCAGAGAAAGGGTAGAAAAATTATAAGGTTCTTCCTTGGGATCCATGATGACAGTTGGCAATCCAGTCCTAGGTCCTGTAGAAAACAAAGGTGGGAGGGTAGAGGAGGTGTTAGTTAACGGTAAAGGATATGGCCAAGCTTTAATTATTGCCCACAGGTCTCGAGTCTTCACCGGTGTCAATGTCATCATTAATAGGGCGCTTATCAGCACGATGTTCTTCATCATTGTTTTGATGCACCAGTCTAGTCAACCTTTCAGGTATCCAGATCGGTGTTTGCTGCTCCTGTGGGAAAACACAAACAGACCCTCGGACCCACCGAAGAACTGGATCTGGGCCTTTCCATGTTCCTGTGAGAATATCTTTCCATTTTACCCACACTTGAGTACTTGTGGGATTAGCATGCCTTTCTGCAGCCGTATGTCCATTCTTATCCACATTTAAAAAATTTAAAATAAAAAGTACTAGATTTAGTTTATCTTTAGGTGCTCTAAAGTCAGCACCTATTCCCCCTTTTTGTTTTATTAAACAATTTTTTAACGTTAAATGAGTGCGTTCCACTACACCTTGTCCTTGAGGATTATAAGGAATTCCTGTGATGAGTTGTATATTAAAAGTTTGTGTAAATTGTAAGAAACTTTTGGATGTGTAAGCCGGCCCATTATCAGTTTTAATGATTTTTGGGACGCCCCAGGCTGCAAATGCTTGTAAGCAATGTTGTACAACATCTTTAACTTTTTCTCCAGTGTGAGCAGAGGCCATGATCACCCCTGAAGCGGTGTCTACTGAAACATGAATATACTTAAGGTTTCCAAATTCTAAGAAATGAGTAACATCCATTTGCCAAATATGATTAGGTAATAGTCCCTTTGGATTTACTCCAACAGACTGTACTGGCAATAGAGGAGCACAATGTTGACATGTTTTAACAATTTGTCTAGCAACATCTTTAGAAATATTGAATTTTCTTTTAAGGGTGGTGGAATTAACATGAAATTGGGTATGGAACATTTTAGCCTGTTCTAACATAGTAAAAGCAAAAACAGTTTTTGTTGTCTTATCAGCTTTAGCATTAGCTCTGGCAAGTGGGCCAGGCAGCACAGAATGAGCTCTAATATGTCCTATATAAAAGGGATACTTGCGGTCCAAGATTAAGGCACGTAAAGTACGAAAATAAGGAGCAACAGCGGACCCATCAGGGATATAAGGAACAGTCTCCAAACAAGGCACTGATTGTACTATATAATGACTGTCAGATAATAGATTAAAAGGCTGTTTTATCATAATGTTAAAAGCTAAAACTACTGCAGCAAGTTCTACTACTTGGGCAGATGAAGGAGGAAGAATTATAGTTTCTGTTTTATTTCCAATTATTACAGCTCCAACTCCATTTTTTGAACCATCAGTAAAGACCGTTTGGCAATTTAGCAAAGGCTGTGCTCTGGTAATTTTAGGGAATATAACAGGAGTGTTTTTACAAAATTGTATCCAAGGATGTTTAGGATAATGATTATCAAAAGTTGCTGTAGTTGAACAGTGTAAAACAGCCCAATCGTCATCATGTTGAACTAACCACTGTATTTGAAGTTTGGTATAGGGGACAATAACAATCTTAGGGTGGCTTCCAAATACTGTAACACAGGCTTCCAACCCCTTATATATCAACTGAGCTGTGGCTTTTGGAAATGTCTGTAACTGTTTTGTAGGCGATGCCGGGAGATTAATACTTTGTAAAGGTCCTCCTTGCCATATAATTCCATATGGACTATGTTGTTCTGGAATAATGATTAACATTAGAGGCTGGGATGGATCACATCTTTCTGTGTGATTTAATTGTAATCTTTGCTCTATCAAATTAAGAGCTCTTTGTCCTTCTGGAGTAAGGGTCCTAGGAGAACAAAGATCAGGGTCTCCTTTAAGTATGTCAAATAAAGGTTTTAATTCCCCTGTGGTAATTTTTAAATATGGCCTAATCCAATTTATATCTCCAAGAAGTTTTTGAAAGTCATTTAAAGTTTTAAGTTCACTAGTTCTAATAGTTAATTTTAGTGGCTTTACCATAGTAGCCGTAAGTTTAGTGCCCAGATATTCTTGAGTCTCTCCCATCTGTAACTTTTCTGGAGAAATGTTTAAACCATATTGTTGTAGAGTAGATACTAAAAATTGCAATGCCTTTTCTAAAAATTGCTTCTCTTGATGACAAATTAAAATATCATCCATATAATGATAAATCATTAGCTCAGGAAAAGCCTCCCTAGTAGGTTTTAAGGCTTTGTCTACATATATCTGACATAAAGTGGGACTATTAGTCATGCCTTGAGGCAGTACAGTCCATTCAAATCTTTGATCTGGCTGAGCATGATTGAGAGAAGGTAAAGTAAAAGCAAATCGCCAACAATCCTTTGTATGTAATGGAATTGAGAAAAAACAATCTTTTAAATCTAGGATAATGGTAGGCCAATTTTTTGGTAAGGCTGTAACTAAAGGCAAACCACATTGAACGGGGCCCATGGGGAACATTTGTGCATTAATGGCTCTTAAGTCATGTAACAATCTCCACTTGCCAGACTTCTTTTTTATAACAAAAATTGGTGTATTCCATGGAGAAGTAGAAGATTGTAGATGCCCTGTTTGTACTTGTTCTTGAACCAGTTTATGAGCCGCTTGTAACTTTTCTGTAGTTAAGGGCCACTGTGGAATCCATTGCGGCTTATCATCTTTCCAAACTATTGGAATAGGTGTAACAACAGTGGCCCCTACATAAAACCCATTCCTTTGAGATCATTTTTTGGAGGAGGAAGAGGAGTGGGTTGTGAAGACCCTTGTTGTTCTTTCCCTAATCCTAGGCCTTCTGTATACTTCATTTTCCTCATCATCTCTGTCACAGGTCCCGAAATATTTGTTGTTAATTTAGCATTCATCTGAGTTAAGACATCTCTTCCCCATAGGGAAATAGGTATTTTACAGATATATGGTTGAAAAACCCCTGAATGGCCTTCATTATCCCTCCAGGACAGCGAAGCAGCACTCTGATTAGGTGATTGAGCCACACCCAAACCTTGTAGGTTTTGATTAGCTGTAACTACAGGCCAACCTTTGGGCCAAACTGCTTCACTTATTATACTTTTATCAGCTCCTGTATCCAATAATCCTATAAAAGGTTTATGTCCTATTGTTAACTGCATAATGGGTCTATCCTGAAGGTCCATAGTAAAATTAGCCCAGGGTCCGCCTGTAGACCCGAATCCTTTATCTCCTCTTGTTGTCTCCTTACTAGGCCATAAGGAATGCTGGCTAGGCAAAATTAACATTTGTGCTATTCTGTCTCCTGGAGAAATGACTGTGATTCCTTTAGGTGAAGAAACCATAGCCCTAACTTGTCCTTGAAAGTCTGGATCAATTACTCCTGGGTGGACTATAAGACCTCTTAGAGTAGAAGAACTTCTGCCTAGGAGCAACCCTACTGAGTCTGTGGGAATATTGCCATTCCAGTCTGTATCTAATATTTGTACACCCATCTCGGGCGTTAATACGAGTCTGGAGGTGGCACAGATGTCCAGTCCTGCGCTCCCTGAGGTGGCCCTTCTGGGACCTGCATGGACTGTACCTTCTGATCTGATGGCGGATAAGTCCACCTGGGTTTGGTTGGTAAAGACATTGCCACCCTGTACATTTGGTTTGGGCCCCGAGGTGCTGGGCCCGGTCTCCCGTTTTTTGAATTCCCCCAATTATTAGGTGGCAATGAATTTCCATCAATGTCAGCAACAGATCTACAATCACTCGCCCAATGGTTCCCTTTTCTACATCGGGGGCATAATTGAGGTTTAGAAGGCTTAGGTCCCCCCATATTTCTTGAGGATGATGTAGTTAGCGTTCTCCCAAATACTCTTTGAGGACACTGTTTTTTAATGTGTCCCTCTTGTCCACATTGAAAGCATTCTTTGGGGCGAGCTTGTATGGCTTGAGCAAATGCTGCAGCCATAACCTGTCCCTGAATCACTGGCTCTGTTATCTCTCTGCAGATTTTAATATAGGCAGAAAGATCCTTATTTTTCCATGGCCTTATAGCTTCTCTACAGAATCTGTTTGCATTTTCAAAAGCCAATTGTTTTATTAAAGGCATAGCTTGGTCTGCATCCCCAAACATCCTACCCGCTACCTGCATAAGTCTGTCTACAAAGTCTGCATAGGGCTCATTAGGTCCTTGTACTATTTTTGATAATTGACCTTGTAAATCCCCAGGGCCATGCAGTGTCTTCCAAGCTCTGGTAGCGGCTGTAGCTATCTGTTGATAAACTGCCCCTGGATACTGACTCTGCATCTGATTCCCACTGAACTGACCAGTACCCGTTAGCATTTCTAGATTCCATTGTGGATTACCAGCAGCAGCATTTCTGCATGCAGTTTCCTGGCAAAAATCCTGATTTTGAACCTTCCATTCGATATATTGCCCTCCACTCACTGCTCTTGCCAAATTGCTCCAATCGTCAGGAGTAAGAAAGAGGGTAGACATAGATTCTACAATAGATACTGTAAATGCTGCTTGTGGTCCATAAGT
This sequence comes from Sciurus carolinensis, assembly GCF_902686445.1. Classification (NCBI taxonomy): domain Eukaryota; kingdom Metazoa; phylum Chordata; class Mammalia; order Rodentia; family Sciuridae; genus Sciurus; species Sciurus carolinensis. The sequence goes on from NW_025920428.1 coordinate 104,168, forward strand.
ACTAACTGCTTCTTTAAGCTGTTTTACCAATTTAAAATCCAAAGGCTGGTGAAACCTTTGTTGATTTTGATCTTCCATAACAGGGTAAAACCCTCTTTCAATCCCATAGATTTCTTTCCATCTTTTTATTTTACACTCTGAACAAGAACATTCCTTACTATGATTTGAGTTAAAGGGCGGAGGCCGTCCATAAGGTGGTGCTGAAGGAGCACAAGTCACTTTCTGAGTTACTTCCTCATTTACTTTGAAGTGCGCCACAGGCTTTACTTTCTCTTTGTGTCCTGTCTGCGGTTTCGTTAGCACTTCCTCCTTCTTTTTCCACTGCGCCATTGCATATTTTTGTAAGCTCAATTCCTTTAAAGCCTCTTGTAACGCCTTTTCTTTGTCTTCTAGCTGTTGCCCTATGCTCTCCAATTCCCTCAATGCCTGTTGACTAATTGAACCAGCTTGGGAACACTTTGTTTCTTCACTAATTTTATTTAACTCCATCTCTGAGAGTCCCTCTTCGCTCTCATCAGAATCTGACTGAGCGCTAACAGAGCCCTTTTGTGACTCTTCTTTTACCTTTTCTAACACTTCCTCTCCCTGCGCAACTGCCTTTTGTAACGCCTCCCGAGGGGAGCGCAGGCAAGTTCTGACCAAAGACCAAACCGCTAACGTCCCCGGGAGTGTGACCGGACAACGCTTTAAATCTTCCCCCAGGTGTTCCCACTGTGGGATAGTTAGCAATCCTTCCTCCAGAAACCAAGGTGAAATCTCCTCTACCTGCTTTAAAAATGCCCGAGCGGTTTTTGTCTTTAAGGGACTGCCGTTAGCTTTAAGAATTTCTTTCAAGGGACCTTCCATTCGATATCTAGCAACCTCGTTCCCCATTTTTTGAGGAAACTTTCACCTCTCATTCCTAGGAACTTTATCGCAATCACAATATTATCATCTCTAGGAAACCTCCCTGTCCACTGACAGATCTGGGTGCACACTTTCACCGATCCGTTGCTCACCTCACTCACCTCTCCGCGGCACGTAAGATTCCCGGGGTTCAGCACCACTTGTCGCTCCCGCCAGCAAGAACGACCCGGAGACGTGATGGGTGGCAAACTTCCCTATTAACAGCTGATTCTTCTTTTTATTTCTTCCCTTTCTGGGAAGTTATTGTCACTTATATAGGTTATATCAACTAATTAGAATATTCACGATATGTGGGGAAAAGATAGACGTATATGGGTATAACTTGAAGCACCTAAGAATCACGCAAGAATCATGCAGAGGCCTTGACCAATTACTGAGACTTCCTCAAGGTGAAGTTAGTTGTATACGTGCAGAATAGCAGTTTTTCAACTGCACTGGCAGCTTGCCAGGCGCCATCTTGGCCAGGCTCCACCTAGGGCCAGGGGTCCGTACGCAACCCCGACAAGTGGACATCTTCAGTCTCCAAGTAGACCAAAATCTCCTATATATTCCTCAGGGAAACACAGAAATGTTTGTCCTCCTCCATCCTGCCTTGCAGGGTGTCTGCAGGAAATGCTCTCTCTATGATTTGGGGTCTGGGTGAAAGAGAAGCAGCTAGGTTCTTTTGAGGGTGGGGCCTGGGACCTTTGCACTGGGCTCTCCCATTCCCATTCATTATCCAGGATTTGAATAGTGCAGACTGTCTCTTCTTAGAGGCTAATCAAGTTGCACTCTTTTACCGTAAGATAACACAGTGACAGAGGAAAGGCCATTGGAGACAGGGCCCCATTTCTGAGGAAGAAGAATATGCGGCTCCTAACTTTGTCATTTGGGGATATCCGAAAGAGTGTCCAAAACACCCTTCAGAGAAACAGAAATTCTCCTGGGGAAGTTCCTTACTTTAGGTCTTTAGGGGATTTTAGAGAATAATATAAAGAAAAATGAAAATGATATTAAAAATTGTAATAGTCCAATAGGAATTGGAAATGTGGATAAAATGGAACTTGGGAAAGGAAACTAGTCCCAAATCTTGACTTTTTCTACCCTCCACCTCAGGGATAGGCGTGTGGGTCTCCCCCATCCAACATCTGTGGTCTCTGGAAGATCAGCAGAGGTTAGTAAGGCCTGTTTCTTTCAACTGCCACCATCTTGAGGAAGCAAATCTCTCCTCCAGAGTTGACATAGTATGCCTCCCATGTCACCAGGGTGGGGGTCTCACAGTCTCAAGATAGGAGCTATCCTCTTATATCATAGTTTCTCACTTTGGGGGCTGAGCAAGGATTCTCACAGTTCTGGCCAAACTTCTACAGGGATCAATGAGTTTGCCTGCCATGCTGCTCATGGACACCTGTGGCCCTCCCATGCAAACCTGCTATGAGTTCTTGGAGTGCATTCTTGTCCCACACACTTGGCTTCTTGGGTCCTCCTGAGGCAGGAGAGCCTCCCACTTGCTGGCTCACCACTCTGCCTGTGCGCTTCCCAGCTGACTAGGGCAATTTTTTAGAAAACTATTTTTAGAACTTGTAACCTGAGAATAAACACAGTACACCAGATGATGGTGTTTTTCTGGGGCAACTGAGCTAAGGAGCATTTGTTTAAAGAGAAAGGTGAAATACCCAACCTTGCTGTTTGGCCTTGGGATCACTTTGCAGATTGCTGGGTTTTACTCCCTCTAGGCACATGATTTAAGAAGACAGCATGATGCCTTGATCCAGGTGAGAAAGACTCAAATAGAATTTTCGAGAGAACTCAATCGTACTTTACATGTATGCTTCTAGTTTAATGACAAGTAAAGATGGAGTCAATACTACTTTCATGAGCACAAATGTGTTAATAATAGTAGAGAATTTTCTCTGCATCTTTTTCTTATCCCTGAAAAGACTGATTAGTAAATAGAACTCTATTTTGAGAATCCTGAGGCTAAAGTGAAATTCTGGATATCTTTGTTTAAATAAAATTTATTCCCTAAGAAAGAATCTGCATGTGATAGAAGGAACTGTTAGGGTACATTTTGTACTATGTATTTCTTTCCAAAATTAGGGCCAACAGTACTGCCAGCTGCATAGAGGAGAAAGAGGACAAGTTAGAGGATGTCTCATGGGTCTAATGTTGAGGGGAAAACAGAAAGAAGGAAACAGCCATGGAACTTTAAGATTTCTTGGACTCAGAAAGTGAAAAAGTTTTCATTGACCTGGAGACCTTAGTCCTATGATCAAAAAGCTCATCAGTGTGGAAAATAACTGATGGACAAAGATCTTGTCAGATTGTAAATGACTGGATTTCTCCTATGACTTGTGTTTTACTAATGTCTAAGATACAGAGTAAAACCAAAAGGACAGTGGGTAACAAGAGGGAAAATGTGTGCAGTCCTTGATCAGTTAGATCATGCTCATATCTCTCAGCCCATTTTGAGTCAGACTTTGTAAATGATGGAATTGCACTAGTTCATTGAGTAGAAAACAATCCATTCACAAATGCTTCAGCTAAACCGACAATTGATTCATTATGAGTTCTTTTGCTGAAGGGTTGCTTTTCCAGAGCAACAGCCTCTTCTTTGACTACCCCTTTCTCTGTATTCTCATTCACTGTTTTTGCATATTTTTCCTTATAGATTATCAAACTTCTAGTGACTGCTGGTGGGGAAACCAGAAGTCTCCTTCCCCATGGCCTGTGATCACCAAATGATAGTTTTTTTTCCTTTAAAGGGAACATTTTGGTGATAATTTTCCTGCATACAAATGGTCTGTTTTCCTTTGCTGCCATAGAATGGAAAAACATGCACACTATCTGACTTTGGATGCAAAAACCATCTCTAGTTGAAAACCACTGTTTTAAGGAGAGGAGAGATGTTTGGAGTAATAAATAGTTCAGTTTTTTTTTTTTTTTTTTTTTTTTTTTTTTTTTTTTTTTTTGCAGCAGTTACAGAGAACCTATAATTGTGGAATAGTCCCATAGAAATCCATGGTGAATAAAAATTAAATTTCTTTCTTCAGGTGACTGCTATTCTAGCATATGTGTGAGAAAAAGATAGTAAACACAGAAACAAATGTATTAGGAGGATTCCAGATGTTGAAGAACATAGGGAAGACCATAAAACAGAGAATGAACCACAGTAACCAGATCAGGTTTGACAACACAGTATGGGGACCACAGAGAGCTCTCAGTGCTAGACATTGCATCCTGGTTGATTTGATCTAGAATCTAAATAGATAAAGAATTGCTGCTGGTGTTCGTGGTGGGGGTGGTTGTATCAAGAAGGAGAGGGACATGACCAAGGACATGGCTATAGAAATTTTCTCTGACAGTCATCAGTATGTAAGGATTTCTGGAAAATTGCAAAGCCTTGGAAGATAGCAAATTATTCAGGATGTTGTAATTATCAAGGAAAGAGAAAATAAAATACTGAACTATTTTGTGGCAGTGAAAATAGAAAGAAATGAGGGAAATTGCACTTAAGGAATTTACAGGGGAGAATGCATGGTATTTATTAATCTATTACTTTTATGTTTGTGCTTTTGATGTTGGGGATGAAACTCAGGCCCTCACAAATACTAGGTAAGTACTTTACCACTGAGCTCAGGCCCAACAGTTTTAAATTGAATAGATCATTAAAGAAATGAAACCTTATGGAATTTTGCCACATATCAACATTAAAACAAACCATCAACTGTGAATTCTCCTGTGTGGAAAAAAAGATTGCATGGAAGGGAAGACAGATCACATCCCAGAATGAAGTGCAGCCCGCTAGGTTGAGGGCTTGCAGTTTTGTGAACACATCCTCACTGAATTGTCTTATTTTGAACCAGCAGCTGTCATATGTAGGTCTGATGTTATTCTAAGAGCAGTATTTAATAACCCATGGGTTCCAGGTTTACCTGAAAACGTGATAGGCTATGTGTCCAGATGAAAAAAGTAGATGAGGTTACTCCAGAGTGTCTATTTGGATGAGCAAGTTTTTGAGGGACTTATTAACAAGAATGAGAA